>NW_024871049.1:600000-889975 GCF_019054845.1 Dipodomys spectabilis
TCTGTCTATCCAAGAGCATGGGAGGTCTTTCCATTTCCTAGTGTCTTCTGTAATTTCTTTCTTTAACTTTTTATAGTTTTCATTAAATAATTCTTTTACATCTTTGGCAGGTTAATTCCTAAATATTTTATTTGGGGGAGGTTAGTGTGAATGGGGTGGCTTCTATTATTTCCCTCTCTGCTTGTACATTGTCAGTGTACAGGAAGGCAACTGATTTTTGTGGGTTTATTTTGTATCCTGCTACTTTGCCGAAGTGATTTAAGAGTTTGGGGATGGAGTTTTTGGGATCGTGAATGTAAGGTATCATGTCATCTCCAAAAAGGGATAGTTTAACTTCTTCTTTCGCTATGAGGATCCCTTTAATGTCTTTTTCTTGCCATATTACCCTGGCAAAGGGTTCCAAGACTATATTGAAGAGGGGTGGAGACAGTGGGCATCCTTGCCTTGTTGCTGTTTTTAGGAGAATTGGTTGTAGCTTTTCCCTATTGGTCTTTCCTAAATGGCTATTATTGTTTTAAGAAATGTTCTTTCTATTCCTATTTTCTCCAGAGCTTTTAGCATGAATGAATATTGAATTTTATCAAAGGACTTTTCTGCATCTATGGAGATAATCATGTGATTCTTGGCCTTGGCTCTGTTGATGTGTTGAATTACATGTTAAACCATCCCTGAATCTCTGGGATGAAGCCTACCTGGACGTAGTGTATAATCTTTTTCATGTGTTTCTGGATTCTGTTAGGTAGAATTTTGTTAAGGATCTTTGCATCTGTGTTCATCAAGGAAATTGGCCTATAATTCTCTTTAGCCTGGTTTAGGGATGAGTGTGATATTGGCATCGTAAAATGAGTTTAGGATACCTCCCTCATTCTCTGTTTCTCTGAAGAACTTGAGGAGTATGGTTATTGTCTTTTTTAAAGGTCTTATAGAATTCTGCTGTGAATCCATCTGGTCCTGGGCTTTTCTTTGTTGGATAATTTCTGATTGCTTCCTGTATCTCGTTGTAAAATATTGGATTATTTAATTGATTTAACTCTTCTTTGCTCAGTTTGGGCAACTTGTATTTCTCTAAAAATACATCCATTTCTGCCAGGTTTTCTTTCTTTAGAGAGTATAACTTTTGAAAGTAGTATCAAAATTGTTTGGATATTTTGGGTTCTTGTTGTCATTTTTCCCGTGGCATCCCTAATCTTGTTAATATGGGTTTCCTCTCTTCTTTTCTTAATTAATCATGGCAATAGTCCATCAATTTTATTTATTTTTTTCAAAAAACCAGCTTTTGTTTTGTTAATTTTGGCTATGATTCTCCTATTCTCTATTTCACTAATCTTTGCTCTTAGTTTGGTTATCTGGCTCCATCTGGTAACTTTAGGTTTCCTTTTTTCATGTTTTCCTAGCTGTTTTAATTGCAACATCAGTTTATTTACTTGGTCTGTCTCTATTTTCTTGATGTGGGCACTAAGGGCAAAAATTTACCCTTCAGGACTGCTTTTGCTGTGTCCCACAAGTTTCTTTTTGATATATTTTCATTTTCATTGAGTTGTAGGAATTTTTTAATTTCTTCTTTAATCTCTTCCATTATCCAGGTGTTGCTTAGAAGTGTGCTGTTCAATTTCCATATATTTGAGTATTTTCTGTAGTTATGCTTTGTTATTGAGAACTAGCTTGATTCCATTTTGGTCAAATAGGACACAGGGGATTATGTCAATCCCCTTGTATTTGCTTTCCTTGCAAACTATGATATGGTCTATTTTGGAGAAAGTTCCATGAGCTGCTGAGAAGAATGTGTACTCTGTTGTTTTAGGGTGAAATACTCCATAGAAAAGTCACTTAGTCCCACTTGAAGTATGGCCTCTCTTAATTCTGTAGTTTCTTTGCCATTCCTCTGGTTGGTAGACCTGTCCTTTGGTGAGAGTGGGGTGTTAAACTCTCCTACTATTATCATTTTGGGATCTATTTTATTCTGTAATTTTGAGAGTATTTGCTTAACATATTTGGGTGCTCCAATGTTTGGGGAATATGTTATAATGGTAATATCTTCCTCTTGGATTGTTCTCTGTATTAATATATAGTGTCCTTCCTTGTCTTTTTGTATTGATTTTAATGAAAAGTTTATTTTGTGAGCTATCAGTATTGCTACACCTGCTTTCTTACTGGGGGCATTTGGTAGATCCTTTTCCAACCCTTCACTCTGAGTTTGTTTGTATGTTTGGCGGAGAAGTGGGTCTCCTGAAGGCAACAGATGGATAGGGCATGTTTTCTGATCCAATCTGCAGTTCTTTTTTTTGATTGATGAATTAAGACCATTAATATTAAGAGATAGTAGAGAGAGATGCATTTTGGTCCCTGTCTTTTCCTGTTTTCCTAAATTTTTCTTCTTTCCTTTCTTCCTGTGCTTGCTCAGTTAGATTTTTATTAATGCCTGTCTGGGTGGGGCGGTCTCTGTTCTTGGGTGCTTTCTTCAGGTTGTGTTTCCCCTATTCGTATTTTTTGGAATGCTGACTTAATGTATTTTCCTTTGCTATTAAAAAAATTCAGTTCTCCATCATATGTGAATGCTAGCTTTGCCGGGTATATCAGTCTGGGTTGGAAGTTATTGGCTCTCAGGGCTCGTATGGTACTTTCTCAGGCCTTTCTTGCATTCAGTATTTGTGTGGAGAGATCTGCAATGATTCTAATTTTTTCCCATTGAAGTATAGCTCCTTCTTCATTTTTGCTGCATGTAAGACTGTTTCCTTATTATTTAGATCTATCATTTTTACTATAATGTGTCTAAAAGTGCTTTTCTCCTGGGATCTTGCTTGTTAGATGTTCTATATGGTTTTGTTATGTAGGTAAGCTTTTTCTTTTTTTGAGATGGAGAAAATTTTCACCAATTATCTTATTGAATAATGTTGCATTCCCTTGCTTTGATATTCCTCACCTTCGTCCACTTTAATTTTATGAAGGTTAAATTTCTTGGCACTATCTGATTGCTCTTGGATTTCCCTTTGGGACAATTTAAGTGATTTTTCAATATCTGGAATTTTTTGGTCCAGTTGATGTGTTCTGTCTTCTGTAACTGATACTCTACATTCCATTTTGTTCACTCTGTTAACTATGGCTTCCATTGTGGTTTGCATGGAGAAAATGTACTCATTTATGGATTCGATGTTGGTTCTCAAAGTACTAATCTCACCTCTTAATGAGGTCCGTACTGCCTCTATTTTTGCACTAATCTCACCTCTTAGTGAGGTGTATGCTTTCTCTATTTTTGTATTAATCTCACCTATTAGTAAGGTGAGTGCTGCCTCTATTTTTGCATGCATCTCCTGTTTGATATCCTGCATCTCTTTCAATATTTTGACCCTGTGTTCTTTAAATTTCTGGTGTATTTCTCACTTTAATTCTTGAGTCATTGGCTCCAAAATCTCTTGCATGTAGCTTTTGTCTTCCATTCCTGTTTTGGTCGCACTGAGGCTCTCCCCTGGGTGGCTGCTGGATTTTGAGGATAGCTTGCTATCCTGAGTGTTGATAAACCTTGTAATTTTTCTCTGTGATTTTCACATGGGGACTCAGGGATTATTGGAGACTAGTCTGAAATTTTGTGTGGGTTAATAGGTGTCTGTTTGCTTGGTTGCTGTTTATGTGCTGGTAGAGAGAGTCTGTACTTGATCTCGGTTCTGTCGGGGACCGACCTCCTGCTGCTGGTCTGAGCCATATAGGGTTCTCAGCTCCCTGCTATAGATCACTGGCAATTCTCACCTTTAGAAGGGTTGAGCAGCCTAGGCTGCTCCTGTTTGCTCCTACAGATGCTCTTTGTGAGATCAGATGTGCTGGATGCACTCTCCCAGTTGCTGGAGTCGGCTATGGGCTCCTGATTGGTTTTTTTTGGGGGGGGGCTGGTTGTGGGCTTGAACTCTGGGCTTGGGCACTGTCCCTCAGCTATTCAGCTCACCCTACCATTTGAGCCACAGCATCACTTCTGGCCCTTTCTGCTTACATGGTGCTGAGGAATCAGATCCAGGGTCTCATGCACACAAGACAATCACTCTACAGCCGAGCCACCTTATCAGCCTGAGCTCCTGACTATTATAAGTTGCTGGCAGTCTGTGTTGTCCAATTCCCAGCCTAGGATATATGGGTTGAGTTCTGGTGGGATTTGAGCTTCTCTTGTCCTGAACATCCAGGCCTTTTACTGTCACAGGCGTGATTCCCAAGGGATGCAGTTCCCTGTCTCCCCCACACACACACACCCGCTTATGTGTACGATCAGCTTCTGACTTCAGTTGGGAGGAGTTGGGTGTGTTACTCAGGCACCAGATCCCCAGGCCTGGTCCCAGCCCCTGACCTTGGGCATGCCAGTTGGACTGTGCTACTGTGGATCCCACCTAGGTTATGCAGCCTGGAGTACACAGTTCAAATTTCTTCCACTGTTGTCTGTTTTGACCCAGGGGCATTGTTTCTGCCTTAATAGTTTAGGCTCCCTTGCAGAGGCGCTCTTGCTCTAGACTGGCCAGCTGGCCATAGTCCATGGGCTGATGGAGATTTCAAACAGTTCCCGGTTTTAGTGAGTCCTGTGGGCCAGGTGTCGGGTATGGGGTCTGGGTCAGAGTCTGGGGATTCTCACCAACTCTGGTCTCCCTTGAGGGATACACTGTCCCCTGCGGGGTACTCACCCTGGAGCTAGTTGTTGTTTCTCTGTGATGTAGGTCATTGGTTGCTGTTGCAATCAGAGTTCAGTTGAGGCAGTTGCGGGGCTGGGCTGGGCAGTGGTGGCTCTGTGAGTTTCTCCTGTGTCTCTGCCTCGGTTGCTGCTGTTCAGGTCATGCTGCTGGATGGCCTCAGGCCTCCTGCCAAGAGGTGGGTGAGGGGTCCCCGTTTGTATTCTGAGTACTGGGGTCTGTCTCTGTTGCGCTCTTTGGATCAGCACCAGTACCTTGCAGGTCTTCTGCTCTGATGTTCTGGGGTGTCGCATGTAGCACTGGGGTTCCACCATGGGGCCGAGTGGCTTGGCAGGATGGAGACTCTCTGCTTGGATGGAGAGTGAGGGGTGGAGGTGGGATCTTTGTGCAAGCTCCTGGCTTGGAGGTTTCTCTATTCATCTGATCAGCGGGTCTCACCAGTAATTCAGGCGGCTTCTGCACGGGTGATCTGCCAGATAAATGCTTTATAGAGAAGATGTGTACCACAAAACAAAGGAATCATTGCAAATCATGAGCGTCCAAGTTTGGGATTGGGGCTGTTGTTCAATAAGTAGTAAAATGTCAGTACAACAGTTTTTAGCTGGCCATGAAGCAGGGCCAGAAGACATTTAAACATAGGATCCACATAAAAGTGACGGGAGTAGAAGTAAATTTCAAGATCGCCAGAATGGAAATTGCTATTTTCTGAAGTTTAGGGAAGTAAAGTATTTTGCTTCTTTGATCCATTGAACAAGAGTGCCCACTTGGAGAAAATTTTAGTAAATAAATCTTAGAATGTCATGTGAAGAAAGAAAACACATCATTAAGAGAAAAATGCCAGTGAGGTTTACGAGCCAAATATCATATACATGTAAGATGTGGAAGGAGGAAATGACAGCAAAAAACTTTGACCTCTTTCCTAAAGTTAACTGGATTCATCAAAAAAATTCAGTATCCCTTCCTCCCCTTAATGGAAGATATCCCACTAGTAGGTTTCTAAATAATGAAACTTATGTGTTGATTCTTTGGTGGGTGTGACAATGGCTATTGTGATGTAGCCAATAATCCTCACTTCTTTTTAACTAGCAGAGGAAAGTCAGCCCTACTTCCCTATATGAAAACAGAAATGGTAACTGCTGGTCTGAAGAGACCTGGGAGACAACATCTCACTATCTCTAACTGTGCATTATTGGATTATAATTTTCTGGAAGAGAAATGAGTGAACACTCAGTAGTCGAACACTGTGAATTGATTTCCCATACTTTTCTTGTGTGTGTGTGTGTGTGTGTGTGTGTGTGTGTGTGTGTATGTGTGTTAAATACTGTATAGAGGGGTTGCAGTTACATGAGCAAGATAATGAACCCATTTAATGCTGAGAATTGTTACATCTCCTTGATTTTCCCTTTCCATCCTTTTGCTACCTACCTCCCCAACTCTTCCCTCCTCCACCCAATGTTGTAAAGTTTGTTTTCAACATAGTACATTGTACATCTCATTTCAAAATGGGTCATCCAGCATTTTGTTATTTCCCTTCCTCTCCCCAAAGGAGAAAAATGTATATACAAGATGCAGGACACTAAAATCAATTACAATGACAACCAGTGTTATTTCATGGGCGAAGAACATACAAAGAAACACCAACAACTAAAATTACCTAGTACATTATAAGTACAAGAAAATTTTTAAAAAATGCCGCTTTATGGGGTTCATTTTCCTTAACATTAGTTTATATGGTCTTATGTACCTAGCTTTATAACCTTTTTGCTTGTCCTAGACATACACTAGTTATAGTAGATAAAGGAAACCATGGGATCTATTTTTGGGGGGTCGGACTTATTTCACTTAATATAATTTTTTCCAAGTCTCCATATCCAAACAAATAGGACCATGTCATCATTTTTGATGGAGGCATAGAATTCAGATAAGTATGTGTCTGTATATATAATTTTCTTGATTGATTCATCTACTGAGGGGTAACAGTGTTGGTTCCATATCTTAGCTATGGTGAATAATGCTGTAATAAACATACTTGTGCTGGTAGCTTTAGTATGGCCTAATTTGTGATCATTTGGGTAAATGCCTAAAAGTGGGATTGCTGGGTCATCGGGTGTTCTATGTGTAGTTTTTGAGGAACTTCCATACTTTGCAAAATAGTTGAACAAGCATACATTCCCACAAACAATGCAATTAAGGTTCCCTTTTTGCCACAACCCCTCCAGCGTCTTTTGGTAATACATTTCTTTATTATAGCCATTCCAACTGGGGTAAAGTGCAATCTCAATTTTGTTTTTTATGTTTTTGTTTTTGTTTATTTCCTTATTTTAAATAGATGCTTTTTATTGAAAAGAGACTACAGAAAGTTTATAGTTATATAAGCATGGTAAAAAGTTCATTTCATATTGATCATTTTTACCACCTCCTTTGTTTTTCCCTACCACCCCTTTACTCCCTACCCTCCCCAACTCCTCCTTTATGCTCCTCAACAAATTTTAAAGTTAACTTTAAACCCAGTGTCTTGTACATCTAGTTGTTACAATGGCTCATCCTACATACTTATTTCAGCAGTTTGTTATTTCCCTTCCCCTCCTACAATTACAAAATAAATGTATATACATGTTGCAGGACAATGGAATCAAATACAGAGACATCTGTGGTTGCATTTCTTTTATGGCTAGAAAACTTGACCAATTCTTATGTGTCTATTGGGCATTCTTATTTCCTCTTCAGAGAAATCTCTCGAAGTCGTTATTGTACTTATTAATTAGTGGTTATTTCTTTGAGGGTTTGTTGTTGGGGGATTTAGTTTTGGAGTTCTAAGATTATTTTAGATATGAGACCTTTGTCCATTTTATGACTAGAAAAGGTCTTCACTCATTTGGTTGGATTTCTATAGATCTTGCTTGCATGCTATGTCCTTTGCCAAGCAGAAGCTCTGCAGTTTCAGGTAATTTCACTTGTCCAAACTTTCACTGATTTTTTGTGTTTCTGAGTCATTCAATGCTTGAGGAGAAACATACTGATTACCTTGCTCACATAACTGTAAACCCACTGTACAGTATTTTTCACAATAAAAAAAATTACAAAAAGAAAAAGAAAAAGAAAAATCACCATTAAAAAAAGGAAAATTTTGGTCTGGGCTAAGTAGCCCTGAATTTTCTCCTGTCCCTGCCTGTAATATCTTCTTTGACTCCGAGGTCATTGATTTATTTGGAGTTGATTCTGGAACAGGGTGATATCTAAAGATCTAGAAGTCGTTTTCTAGAGGTTTAAGCCATTTTTCCAACACCATTTACTGAAGTTGTTTTTCTTCCATTCTATTTTTTTTTTTTTGGCTCAATTATCGAAGATTAACTGGCTATAAGTCTATGGGTTATTTCTTTCTCTTTCGTTCTATTCCATTGGTCCTCAGCATATGTTCAGGTGCCAGTACCAAGCTCTTTTGATTACAATGTCTTTGTAGTAGAGTTTGAAGTTTGGTATTGTTCCAATCCTGTTCCTTGTGCTAAGGGTTCTTTTGACTGTTTGGGTTCTTTTATTGTTCCATACGAAATCTGGATTATTTCTTCTATTTCTTTGAAGAATACGGTTGGGATCTTGATAGGTATCACATTGAATTTGTATCTTGTCTTTGCAGCATTACCATTTTCACAATGTTAAACCTCTGAATCCAGGATCATGGGAGGTTTAGTTTCCACTTCCTTAGTTGGTATTTAATTTCCTTTTTCAGATTTTTAAAGTTTTCATCATCGAGTTCCCTAACTTCTTTAATTCATTCCTAGGTATTTTATTTCTTTGTCGCACATTTTCATCTAGACATCAACTACTTTTTCTTTCTACATTGTTCTGCCTAGATATAAGCATTCTTTCTATAGTCCATGCAGTTTCAATAAATCAATCTTCAAGTATTATTTTCTTCACTTCTTTAGTTTCCTTATTTCATAGTGATAGCTAGGAAATTTGAAAGTGGTTTCTTTGGAAAAGAAATAGCCTGCATTATTTGGGGTTTTAGAAAATGCTTGTGCTTACAGATGGTGCCTACTGAACAAAGATGCAAACACCACACAAATATAAATATTTTTAGTGCAAATTTTCTACTCAAAATTGATTTGGGTTAAGTTTGTATGCCTTTTCTACATAAAACTTTCATATACATTCTCAATTACCATTCTGACATGAAGTTAACTTTGTGCGAAATGACAGAATATTTTTACAAGACTGTCAACTGTTATGTTTATGTTTATTAGAGGGTAATTTCAAAACAAGGCATTTTTAGAAGTTATTCAACTTCTGACACATATGTTCCTTTGCCTGCCTTATAGATATGCTTTATCTTCGTATATATCTTCTTAATTCACATCTTAAATTCATATTGATTCAAAGTAACAGTAAAATGGGCAAGATTTCTGAAAGCAAGTACTACCAACTGTGAAATAAAAATATCAGGAAAGAGAAAGTTTCCCAGAAGGACTTTTTATATACATATCACATATTTTTATTAAACAAATATTAATGTTGCTACATAATGTAAAACAGAAATCTGGAATAAATAGAGACATATCAGCGAATGTATGGGTTTATGTATATACATATAGACTTTTGCATTGATGTTACATTTAATCAAAATTGTATAAATTGCTAACAAGTATCCTGGAACAGAAATAATAATTGTATAATTTTTCAGTAAAGCCTCTGTTGACAGATTTATGTAGAATTAGAAATTCCTAAAATTAGGATGAAATTATTCAACCATTCAAAAGTGAGGGTAAAAATGTGTACTGTAATATAGAAAGTATTGTCTAGTATATGTCACTGTTCTAGTATTAGGAACATTGCCCATAATTACTTTCCATAAATACCAAACAATTTTTTTTAATTTAATTTTATTTTATTTGAGAACATACTGTACAGAGGGGTTACAATTACATGGGCAGGATAATGCATACATTTCTTACCAAGCATTGCAGCCTCCTCCTTTGTTTACCCTTCACCTCCCTTCCCAGCCTCCCCCCTCCCTCCCACCCAATCATACCCCCCCACGCCCCTCCCCACCGACATTGTAAAGCTGGTTTTGACATGACATTTTGTACTTCGCATTGTTGCAACAGGTCCACCTGAATCCTTAAATGACTTGTTTGTCCCCATCTCCTCCACATGTTATACTGACATCAAATATAGTGAAAGCGGGGGTTACACTGTGGGGGAGGGACATACAAAGCAACAAAGAAATAATATTATAAATGCGTTAGAAACACATGCATGAAAGAAACAAAAACATTAAAATACATATTTGAGGTTTCGTTTTCCTAACATCACATTATCTGACTTTTTCCGCTTGACTCATACCTATACTAGATATTGCAAATAAGGGAAACCATGGGACCTATGTTTCTTTGGGCCTGGCTTACTTCACTTAATATAATTTTTTCCAAGCCTTTCCATTTCCTAACAAATGGGGAAATGTCATTCTTTCTGATGGAGGCATAGAATTCCATTGTGTATATATACCACATCTTCTTGATCCATTCATCTACTGAGGGGCATCTGGGTTGGTTCCATGTCTTAGCTATGGTAAATAATGCTGCAAGAAACATAGTTGTGCTGGTAGCTTTAGTGTGGCCTTGTTTGTGATCATTTGGGTAAATGCCCAAAAGTGGGATTGCTGAATACCAAACAATTTTATACCAAAATCTCCTAACAAAGGTTTTGCGTTTCTACTGAGGGAACTTTGGGAGTATAGAGAATTAAATACTGATATTGGAAGTATGTATTATTCTGTGGGCAAGTTCCTTCATTATATATCTAGTGTATATGAACAAAGAAATGGTAATAAAATTGTTTAGTGTTACAATAATAAGGACATCATATTGTGGGTTTTCAAATCTGCCTGTTTCAAATTACAGTTTTATGAATCCTGTGGAACTGAAGCATTTCAATAGTGTTATGCATTTGGTTTGAGATGATTTCAACAAGACGGACATGGGAGAGAAGAATTAGAGGTCTTAGTTTAGTCTTTAAATGGGGAATATGTCAACATTTCTAAGCAATCCAAATAACATGGACACAGGAACTGATAAAAGAAGGGATAGTATGGGAGTGCTTTATATCTCCTGAAATTATTCAGACAGACCAAAGCAGAGCAGGAACCCTCTATGAAATACATTGAAATGATTCCCATCAGAAAGCTTCTCAAAAGCAATGATTAGATTTTCTAACTCTCTATTTTGGGTTGTTCATCATTCTTGTGAGCTCAGGTAAGAATCAGGATCCCAGAAATTTCAGTCCAACATGTGCTTCAGTCAATTAAGCCAATGTATAACACAATAGCCAATTCCTTCTTCTTATGTTGAAATGATCTCAAATTTTTTCAACTGTATTAAAATTCAGTATATTTTGGCACTAGCTGGAATTTTCCCTGTTATTGACCAGCCTGCAATCTTATCCCCATTGTCATTCTTTCTCCTAAGCCCATGATGTTTTCTCTGTCTTCCTTAGAGTTCCAGTAGGCTACTATATACAAGTTACTTTTGTTAACAATATTTTCCAAAAAAGTAACAATGATAAATATAGAAACAATAATTGAAAGATTTGAGCATATTGTACAGATGGAGTAGAATTTCATTGGTTTTCTTCATAGAAGTTGACTACGGATAGCGACAATTAGAAATAATTAGGGCACATTGTATGTGTTGGGAAAATATAACTTGATATGACAGTGTGACTCATGAAGAAACAGGAAAAATCACTGAAGTTGTATTCTCATCAGTGACATTGATGTATTTATGAACATTTGGAATTTGTATGAAGAAGATTCAGTCAAGTTGTGCACACAGGCTAAGTAACAGGAAAAGTGATATAATGAAAATTTTCCTTTGTGGCAATACTAGAGTCAGAATGACAGACAACAATCTGAATAACTGTCACAAAATGAATACTGAGTAATTAGAGTTTTCTGAGATACACATCCATAAAGTGATTGGCAACAGGGAATATTTGGATCCTCTAAAATCAAGAATGTGTGTTTCTCAACTATTGTACTGGCTTTCAGTTCCTTAGGCAGGTATTTCATGCCTGGACAAAAGTCAAACACAGAGTCTGAAAACACAGCCATTAACAATTGCTCTACACACCACAAACAGGCTTCCATTTCCTGCCAATAACACATAAGGAAAAATGTAGAAATATATGAGGACATATGTGTTTCTTAGTTTGGTCACTGAGTGAACTGCAGAAAAACTCAATCCATTTATATTATCACATTTTTCCATTTTAATGTGCGTTGTGAGAGGTTTCTATTTATACTGATTCCTTGAGACATCTATAGTCTCTATACACTGCAACATGAATAGAAAATGCTACAGTTTACCTAGAGACTCTGGAGGATTTTATTAAGTTTAAGGAATGAATCAGTCACAAGAATTGTGACTGATTTCTGCAATGATTGCACCCACTATTTCATATTACTATATTATTCACTAGGAAAAATAACACTGTCTGAATATGCACATCACCAGAAACAACCTGTTTTCAAAACTACCACTTCTGGGGACCATCTTATGAAATGGCATATGCAACCTATATTCTAAATACAATATTCCAACTTTTTTTCACCTTGTCGATCTTCACAAAATTTGCCTAAAGCACCAGTCCAATTAGCAATAGAAATGCTTTTTGTTTAGTATGTATTCATGTGTATTACTGTCTAAAACTAAATTGTTTTAGAAAAAATATGTATTACACCAGTTTATATGAACAATGCAAGATTTTATGTGCAACACAATTAGTACTTAATGCTTGTTCTCATTTGTAAAATTGACTTCAAATTTGGTAAGATCTTGGACAGGATTTGCTTATGGCACCTCAGTACTTTTAAAACGTGAAGGAATTAGAGATCTTAGCATTTATCCTACTGGTGTAATAGAGCATTGTAATTTAACTTTGACTCCGGTAAGAAAAAAATCATCAAAATCATTATTCTAAAATTCTCTTGAAGTATTTTTGAAAGCCCAACATTGCATTGATATCAAGCAACATGTTATTGGATATTTATGCTTCGCATAGCTCTTTCAAAGAGGTAGAGAGATAGATAATTTTCCGCTACTCACTTTCTTCTGCATATTTCATGCATTTTGTTTGTTGGTTTATTTTGTCAATATCAATAAGTAATTTCTATCTCTTCTTCAACATTTTATTACTAGGGTAGTGAAAATCTCAAAGCATTGGCTATAAGGAATTTCACCTAAAATTAAGTGTAACAAGTGATAATTGAAAGTGAATTTGAGCTATCAATATAGATCCTTAATATGGAATTCCTGCCTTTTATTATAGTGTCAAATTCATTATCTCATACTACAATGATTCAGTCAAACACTTTTCATGTCCATTTAGTCAATTAGTTTTGATCCATACTGATGTGAACAATTTTAATCATCACAAATGGACAGGAAACAAGGTATATGAAAATGCATTAAAAATATGATTTTGCAATCTTCACCCAACTCACATGATGGCTGTAATTGGGAAAGTAATAATTTTATGTGAGGTAATTATGTCTGAACAGCATATACTGAATGTAGTTCTCAGGGCAGATTTTAACTCTTCTTAGTGGACTGGTGAATAATTTTCAAAATCCTATATGTTTCCCTTGTGTTCAGATTTATTTGGATTGTCACTTCTACATCATCTAGAGAGTATTTTATCCTTTTTATTCAATATTTACTGTTTTTTTAAGGTAACTTTGTCAGATGAATAGAATATGCATAAATATACATATAAATATTTATAAAATATGATGGCAAATGAAATTAATCCAAAATATTCACACAAGGGATTTTATATTTCTTGTTCTTGTTTATACTGCACTATATGAGTTTTTGTTCCTATTTTATTTTCTTCCTCCTATTGTAGATCCCTGTTGTTATTGTATTTGCTTTTAATACCTAACAAATATATCCATAGGGATTGGTGTAAAAAGCAGAATTTTAAAAATAGCACTTGGATAATTTGTCTAAAATTCTTTTATGTTGTCTTCTTTATCAAAAAGGTAGCTACTTGCAAAAATAGAATTAAAAGAATTATTAATAGATACTGTCATTTGCATCACGTTTGAATTCAGTTCTGTATGTGGTAAGTAACACTCGACTTTCCATCAGTTCTATGATTTAGGTCTTTCTTTTGTTAAATTGCAATTTTATTCTCATGTTGAGATCCAGAGAGAATATCATTAAATCAGTAAGGGACTAAGTAAAATTCTTGTGATACATGTTATCACCTTCCTTATTGTTCTCTCTCTTTCCATCTCCACTATTCAACCACCCAAGTTGTAAAAATTATATCCAACATATTGCCTTTTTAGTAAGTTGTTACACATGCTGTTACCATATTCTTGTAATACTAGTGATTGCATAAGTTCTATGGTCTAGGTCTTTTTTTCAAAGTTAGCATTATGGTGAACAAGCAAGCTTCTGCAAAGGTTTAAAATACTTTTCTCATACATCTCGTTCATAAACCAGTTTACTCTCAGGAATTACAGATTTTAAAAATTTATGTCAGGATGTGACATAAAAATACATTAGAATATTACTAAATTTGGAAGTACTTTATTCATGATTTTATATGATTACTCTTTTACACAATTCTTAAACTTTTGCACATCAGTGTGAAAAGATATACATTCTTTTATTGAAAAGACTCACATGAGTTGACTGAAGAGTTATAAAACATATGCAAAATTTTGAAGTGAGGGCTGGGAAGGTTGCTCAGTGGTAGAGTGCTTGCCTTGCATGCATGAGGCCCTGGGTTCGATTCCCCAGCACCACATAAGCAAAAAGAAAAAAGCCAGAAGTAGCACTGTGGCTCAAGTGGTAGAGCGCTAGCCTTGAGCTGAAGAGCTGAAGGACAGCGCCCAGACCCAGAGTTCAGGCACCAACACCGGACCCAAAAAAAAATTTTGAAGTGATATAATAGAAAAATATTCAATATACTTAAAAAGATATGCATATCACTGCCTCTATGTGTCATTAGAGAAAAGCTTTTTTTTAAAATTTTATTTTATTTTATTTGAGAGCATACTGTACAGAGGGGTTACAATTACATGGGCAGGATAATGCATGCATTTCTTACCAAGCATTGCAGCCTCCTCCTTCGTTTACCCTTCACCTCCCTTCCCAGCTTTCCCCTCCCCCCTGCCCAATCCTTCCCCCCTTCCCCCACACACCCACATTGTAAAGCTCATTTTTGACATGACATTTTTTACTTCTCATTGTTGCAAAAGGTCCACCTGAATCCTTAAACGACTTGTTTGTCCCCATCTCCTCCACAAGTTATACTGACATCAAATATAGTGAAAGCGGGGGGTTACACTGTGGGGGAGGGACATACAAAGCAACAAAGAGATAATCTTATAAATGCGTTAGAAACACATGCATGAAAGAAAAAAACATTAAAATACATATATAAGGGTTCATTTTCCTAACATCACATTATCTGACCTTTTCCGCTTGACTCATACATATACTAGATATTGCAAATAAGGGAAACCATGGGACCTATGTTTCTTTGGGCCTGGCTTACTTCACTTAATATAATTTTTTCCAAGCATTTCCATTTCCTAACAAATGGGGAAATGTCATTCTTTCTGATGGAGGCATAGAATTCCATTGTGTATATATACCACATTTTCTTGATCCATTCATCTACTGAGGGGCATCTGGGTTGGTTCCATATCTTAGCTATGGTAAATAATGCTGCAATAAACATAGTTGTGCTGGTAGCTTAAGTGGTCTTGTTTGTAAACATTAGGGTAAATGCCCAAAAGTGGGATTGCTGGGTCATAGGGGAGGTCTATGTGAAGTCTTTTGAGGAACCTCCATACTGCTTTCCAAAGTGGTTGAACAAGTTTACATTCCCACCAACAATGAAGTAAGGTTCCTTTCTGTCCACATCCCCTCCAGCATCTGTTGTTGTTAGAGTTCTTGATTTTTGCTGTTCTAACTGGTGTGAGGTGATATCTCAATGTTATTTTGATTTGCATTTCTTTCATGGCTAGGGATGTTGAACATTTCTTCATGTGTCTATTGGCCATCCTTCTTTCTTCTTCAGAGAAGTTTCTCTTTAAGTCTTTCGCCCATTTATTCATTGGGCAGTTGTTTCTTTGAGGATTTGTTGTTGGGGGGTTTAATTTTTTGAGTTCCAAGTATATTTTAGATATGAGACCATTGTCCGTTGTATGGCTAGTAAAGATCTTCTCCCAATCCGTGGGCTTTCTATTGATCTTGCTAGCTATGTCATTTGCCCTGCAGAAGCTCTGCAACTTTATACAATCCCATTTGTCCAACCTTTCTTTGATTTGTTGTGTTTCTGGGTCTCTATTCAGAAAATTTCGGCCTGAGCCAAGGAGACCTAGGGTTTCTCCTATTCCATCCTGTAATGTTTTCAGAGTGTCTGAAAAGCTTTTTTTTTTCCTTTAGGATGTGTGACAAATGCAAGCGTTTGTAAAATAGCCCCAGTCATAAGATTAATTGATAATAGGGATGATATACAATGATATAAAATTAGCTATATTTTCATAAATATATGAATGTCACCTGTCCATGTGAATATAACAATTCAACAGGGCTATATGAGGAGTTTCTGAAGACTGACTCTGAAAAAGGACATCAATATTTGCAAACACTGCAGATATTAGAGAACCATAGTGGTTATCTTAGTATATTAGAGATGACAGTAGTATAGGCAGGAGTTAAGTAAAAGTATGATTTATTATATATATTATTGCAAGGTGCCATACTTCGCAGGTGTATGTTTGAGTTATTCCTATTACAATAATATGAACATCACTGATTCCCTAAATAATGAAAGAAAAAATTAAGTTTTTTAAACAGAGGAGGTATAGGATGAAAAAATATTGCACCATGTACAACCAAATGTGTCAAGTACATGCATAAGAAAGACTTGCTCAAATAAATTGATATGAACATAAAAAGGCTTAAGCACACACATATTAACGGAGTTTATCACAAAGAAACAATGATTTAACAATATTTGAGACGAAATGGAAAGTGTCAATTTGGCTTCCATATTTTCTCAGGTCCTCTTAACACAAATCTCTAGACTTTTTATTCTTCCTTCCAAGTAGAATTATAATTTAAACAGCCAATTACCTTGGGAATGAGGTTGTGATATTTCCATTATCATGGAGTCACTTTAAATGCTGTTGCCAAAGATAATAATTGGTAAATAACATTTGCCAAGCAAACGTACTTTGGGGATTATTTCCCTAGGAAATTCAGAGAGAAAATGGAGAGTATTTCTCATTCAGAAACTATAGCTGTGACTAACGTTGACCCACTGGTACAAGTTTGGATAAAGTTTCCTAAGTCCATTTATCTTCATCTGGAAGGAAACTTAGCTGAGGAATTTATATGCACTAATACAGTGTTGTTCTTGTCAGGTGAGAAACATATAATAATCCACCTGAAGACAAAATTGCTTCTCAAATGTTTATTCATGAAATACGTTCCCTTATGCAGAATTGTTCATGACTATTTGCTTATTGTTGATTTAGCAGTTTTTACCAATTAGGCAAATGTAAATCATTCGTGATTACCAAAAGTAATTGATTTTTTCTTCCTTACTGGATTCTGTTTGCTAATTTCTCATTCTCCAAATTATTTCTTATATAATTCTAAGTATATAGGCTTCCTTAATTGATTTCTTTCTTCAGCGATTCTTCCTATGTGGTAGTACTGATTATTGCAGAAGATGTTTAAATACATTCTTTTTGTTTTCACAAATCAAGGACATTGCTATGTCTCTTCTAGGTCATGTTTAGAAACAATGTTGACAGAAGGAAATAGAAATCCTATATAACAACTTAGTACCTATGTATAACTACTAAATTTATTTGATGTCCAGTTTTAGATAAGAATATTTCCCAGAATTTCTTCCATATACACTTAGATCTTAAAAGTTACAATTTTTTGTGGAGTTAATCCAGGGCAAGTATTTGGTGCATATGAAGCAAAAGCAGCCAAGTTCAAAAAAATTCAGAAGAATTTTAAAACGACCTTGTTAATACACATTTATTTCAATGTATATATTATGTTTACTGAATTGTAGATCAGAATTCAAAATTAGTCATGAAAAATTTCAGGAAGCTACTAAAACTACATTCACCCTCTGACTAATATCATTTTCCAAAATACACTTTGATATTAACTTGTTTGCTATAAATAATTGCTATAAAATATTGATAAAGAGCTTCCTCTAAAGTATTAATCTATACCGTTGGGGAGTTAACAGATAATCGTTATAGAAATTTAGATTTTTTGCTAAAATTCCATGATAGAAATAATACTTCACTTGAGATTATAGTGCCCTGGCATTTCTTTTTTATTAAAACATTTTTATTAATAAGGTTTTTTATTGTAAAATTACCAGGGCATGCAATTACATGAACAAGGCAATAAGCATATTTTTTATCAATCATTGTTGCCTCCTCCTTTGTTTCCCTTTACCATCCCTGTCCTCCCATACCCCCACCCCCTCCACTCACCGCTAAAGCAGTAAACTTCATTTTTCCACATAACGTATTATACATCTCATTGTTGCAATGGGTTCACCTGTATCCCTATTTAAGCAATTTGTTTTTTCCCTTCCCTTCCCTAAATTATACCAACCTCAAATACAGTGAAAAGAGGAGTTATACCAGGGGGAAGAAACATACAAAATAATAAGCCCTAATGATCACAAACAAGACCATACCAGCATAACTATGATTATTGCCTCATTATTTATCATAGCTAAGATATAGAACCAACCCAGATGTCCCTCAGTAGATGAATGGATCAAGAAAATCTGGTATATATTTACAATGGAATTCTATGCCTCCAACAGAAAGAATGATATGCCCCATTTGTTAGGAAATGGAAAGACTTGGGGGGAAATTATATTAAGTGAAGTAAGCCAGGCCCAAAGAAACATAGGTCCCACGGTTTCCCTTATTTGCAATAACTAATATATGTCTGAGAGAAGCAGAAACCGTCAGATAAGTTGATGTTAGGCAAAAGGAACCCCAACATAATGACTCAAGTGATTTTTCTTCCTTGCTGTTATTTCTAACAGATTTATAAGATGAGTTTTTTGTCCTGACATTTCAATGAAATCTAGAAAATAGGATGTGAGAAAGAATGTCTAGAGAGACAACAGCTTATGCTCAGAACAACTCTGAATATGAGTAATGTTTAGACCCAAGAGTAAAATGAGTAACATATACGGATATACATATACACCTATGATAATTGGTGTGGGTTTATCAAGGTGTCTGCTGAAAATAAGAAGACTCACCGAAAACATTAGGAACCCCTACCATCAAATAGACATTTCATTTTCAGTGGTCATTTCCAGTGCTTCTTCTGTGTGCGACCCCAATTATTGTATTATTGATATAATCAATTTCCAGTTCATGATCTCAGGTGTTTCATCACCAAGGAAACATATGTGAAGTGAAATTCTCCCTTCTGGCCCAAAAAGAAGAGAAGTTTCCATTTCTGTGTGCTTTGATTTCTATCATATAATTCCCTGGTATTCAGCTAGGTTTCATTAGAAGTTTGGTGCTGGTGACTTCTTAACCTATAGCTACTATCCTACTGTTTATACCTATATAGAAATGCTTTTAAATCACTCTTGTTTCAATGGTCTGTTTATGCTAGAATGTAGTTATCCTGTTTTGTAAAACTATTTACACTAAAACATAACAATATGAAACAGTCTGACTGGAGTTTACTTTTCTCATTAATGAAAGTTTTCCAGGAAGGAGTGAAGTAAATTTATGCAAATATAAATATCTTTAAAGACATATCTTTAGTGTGTAAATATTTCACACTTTATAAAGGATAAAAGCACTCTGTGTCTTAGAATATGAGATGGAGGTAAATTATATCAGACCTGTGGATATAAAACACTTAGAAGAAGCAGTCCAAAAATTCAATGGAACAAAAAAGGCCCCGAACAGCAACACGTATTCTTAACAGAAGAACAGTGCTGGAGGAATATCAACACTGATTTTCAATCAGGACATAGTAATCAAAACAGCTTGTTACTGTCACATGAACAGACCTAGCACCAATGGAATCGAAGTGAAAGCCCAAATATGAACCCACAGACTTTTAAAAGTAGAATGGAAGAAAAGCAGCCTCTCCAGTCAATGGTGCTGCCTGTAGAAATGTAATGCTAGATCCTTACATAACACCCTGCACCAGAATCAACTCCAAATGGATCAAATACCTTGGAGTTAAAGCAGACACACTGAAAAGATTACAGAATGGAATAATAGAAACCCTAGATCTCCTTCAAAAAGGCTGAAATTTTCTTAAGAGATCCAGAAACACAATAAATCAAAGAAAGGTTGGACAAAAGGGATTGCATGAAACTGCAAAGCTTCTGCATGGCAAAGGACATAGCTAGCAAGATCAATAGAAAGCCCATGGATTGGGAGAAGATCTTCATTAGCCATACAATGGACAAGGTTCTCATATGTAAAATATACTTAGAAGTCAAAAAATTAAACCCACAACAACAAATCCTCAAAGAAACCACTGCCTGATAAATAAGTGGTCTAAAGTCTCAAAGGAAACTTCTCTGAAGAGGAAATAAGAATGGCCAACAGACACATGAAGAAATGCTCAACCCCTCTAGTCATAGAAGAAATGTAAATCAAAACAACATTGAGAATCCACCTCACCCCAGTTAGAATGGCTATAATCAAGAACTCTAATAACAACAGATGCTGGAGGGGATGTGGACAGAAGGGAACCTTTGTTCATTGTTGGTGGGAGTGAAATGTTGTTCAACAATTTCGGAAAGTAGTATGGAGGTTCCTCAAAAGACTCCACATAGAGCTCCCCTTTGACCCAGCAATCCCACTTTTGGGCATTTACCCAAAATGTCACAAACAAGACCATAGTAAAGCCACCAGCACAACTATATTTATTGCAGCATTATTTACCATAGCTAAGATATGGAAGCAATACAGATGCCCCTCAGAGGTGAAGGGAGCAAGAAAATGTGAATATATATATATATATGTATAATACATATATATATATATATATAATTTCTATGTCCCATTTAGAAGGAAATGGAAAAACTTCAAAAACATTATATTAAGTGAAGTAAGCTAGGCCGAAAGAAACATAGGTCCCATGGTTTCCCTTATTTTCAAAAACTAGTAAATATGTAGGACAAGCAGAAAATGTGAAAAGCTATGTACAAATGAACATATAAGGTGATATCAAGGCAAATGAACCCAAAGATAGGACACAAATATCTTTTTTTCTTTTTAGCTATTGCTTCTAACATATTTATAATGTATTGTGTGATGTTACTGTTTCTTCATATTCTCCTCCCCCATGGTATAACCTGTTTTCACTGTATTTGATATCAGTGCCTTGCATCTTGTATATAGAATTCTCTAATTCGGGCAAGGGAAGGGAAAAAACGAAATTCTTAATTAAGGATACAGGTGGACCCACTGTAACAATGAGATATACAAAAAACTATGTTGAAAATGAACTTTATAATATTGGCAGTTGGTGGGGGTACTTTTGGAGGTGGGAGGGAAGAGATGGTAGGGGAAAAACAAAAGGAACCAGCAATGCCACGTAGGAAATGGTCTCACTACCTTGCTCTTCTAACAGTAACACTTCTGTACAGCACTTTTAACAACAAGATATAAAAACATAATTAAATAAAAACTCTTATTAGATAATAAAGGAATTTATGGTAAGGGAAAATGATGTCAATTTCATTTATTTATTTATTTAATTATTCATTCATTCATTCATTCATGGTCGGTCGTGGGCCTGAACTCTGGGCCTGGGCACTGTCCCTCAGCTCTTCAGCTCAAGGCTAGCGCTCTACCACTTGAGCCACCGCATCATTTCTGGCTTTTCTGCTTATGTGGTGATGAGTGAGAGAACCCAGGGCCTCATGCCTGCAAGGCAAGCACTCTACCACTGAGCCACCTTCCCAGCCCCGAGGTATCTTTTTTTGGGGAGTGGGGTCTGATCGTGGGGCCTGCACTCTGGGCCTGGGTACTTTCCCTCAAATCTTCAGCTCAAGACTAGCACTCTACCACTTGAGCCACAGCACCACTTCCAGCTTTTTTTTTCTGCTTATGTGGTGCAGAGGATCGAACTCAGGACCTCATGTATGAAAGGCAAGGGCTCTACCACTGAGCCACCTTCCCAGCCCAATGATGTCAATTTCTGATATATCGCTAAACTATTTCCCCCACCCCAGGGATATTGTCAAAGCTACTACTGAGTAAGTGTATTTAAAAAGAACAAGACACATTGAAGTACTCAATATAGGTTTTCATAATATAGTAAATCAAAGAAAAATGGAAATGAAAAAATGGAAATGAACCGGGAGTTAATCCCTGTCTGGTGCCTGGTCTCCAGTCATAATGGTATCCCCATTCAGCTCTTCATTGGAGCTGTATTGGTTTGTTGATATTGTTTTTGTTATTTCTTTCCTCTTTAGCATGTTTCCTAGCTGTGTTATGTGTATTTCCGTGCTGAATGCCTTTGTAACAACTCACAGTCTGAAATCTGTTAGCTGTATAAGAAAGTCTCCAATATTCTATATTTCAAAATATGACTTCTGGGATCATTCTCCTTACAACAAAAACAGATGAGAGACGGAAACAATTCACAATGATATTTCAAATTCTCTGTGAAATGTTTAGTGATGAGCAATAGCCAGTGGATG
This sequence comes from Dipodomys spectabilis, assembly GCF_019054845.1. Lineage (NCBI taxonomy): Eukaryota > Metazoa > Chordata > Mammalia > Rodentia > Heteromyidae > Dipodomys > Dipodomys spectabilis. The sequence continues at coordinate 622,431 of NW_024871049.1, forward strand.
AAATGTTGCCCTTTCAGTATTACCATTTTGTAACTCGCATCTTCTGATATATACCAGACAGGATGTTCTGTAAGTCATTTGGCTTGAACTCAGAGTCCTTGTTATAAATTTGTAAGGTCTTTTTGTTCAAGGCCACACTGTACTATTTTGTGCCACTGTGATGGTTCTGGTGTACTTGTGGCTAATTAGAGATAAAATTCTAATATGCTTTCCTTCCCCTCATGGCTTTTACCAACCATACAAAATTCTCAGCCTCCTGAGTACCTACATTTGGAGATGTGAGCCACCAGCCTGCAAAAAGGAATTTTATATATGAATATATATGAAGTTCTAAAAATAAACCAAAAGAAAACTTAGGGAATATTGATACTTAAGTCCGTTCTTTGAACTCTATTTTCAATGGAACCAAGCTTCCTGATACAAATGTGAAATGATTTTGAAACACAAGGAAAAATATGAATATCTTCGTGTTTTCAAAAGCATAACATGATTATCACTGATTATTGCATTTACACTGGTTTGATAATACAGATTTCTAAATTGATAGGAAGAGCAGCATCCTCTGCTGCTGTATATAGGAAGGAAGCAGCACTTTTGAGAAAATACTATGAAAAAAGTCACTGGAATGTGGAAATGATAGGATAATACTTGTTCTTTATAGAATAATATAGAAACATCAAGAGCCAAATTACATAAATAGATTTTGGATTAGGAAATTTTGCTATTGTGAAGGAAACTGCATTCAGTAAACAAAACAGCATTTCATTCCTAAGAAGGAAGAAGCTATCCCCATTAGTTGGTTTTTACAAACAGTTGTTATCTTTTAGACTGTCTCGCTTGAGATTTGTCTTTCTTATTATGATAGGGTAAAGAATTCTCATTTTTCAGTTCATGATGTCAGGAACCTCAAATCAACTTTTGACTCTGTGACATATAATAATTGTTACCCAACAATTTGAACATCCTATCACTTTTCTTTATATACTAAATTTCATGATAACTATGTTAGAATTAAGAGACAAAAACCTTGATGGAATTTTCTGTATTTGCACAGTTCTCCAAATGGTGAGTAAATCTTTTTCCTGATTAGTCATTGCTTCTCCTATCTAGCACTAATTTCTTCTCTTCCAAGTTTTTGTTTAGTAATAAAATCAAAAGACATTGTTCAGTGTGTTACTAGCTTTTCTTAGAGCAAGAAATATAAATAAATTCCAACATTATATGTTCCACACACAAAATTTTGGGTGGTGATAGAAAATTAATAGACAGGTCTCCTTATGAAAACTGCCAACTGACAGTAACAAAAAGTGAACGGACCTAAAGTCTTATATACGTTGAATGCTATTTGAAGTCATAAAATTCTCTAATGTGCATGGAAAAGAAATGAAAAAATGTAAAAAAAACCGTGTCTTCAATTCTAATAGAATATAAATAACACCAGCGGGGTTGAAAAAATGTCAACTATATAAAATTGCTTAAATATATCATACTATACATATTTCATTTTCTTGCCAAATACAAACGTAATTATTGTAGAGGTAACATAGAGTATACTCCTTGTATCCAAGAAATACATTCACAGGCATTAGTTGCTCATCTTAATTTAAATCGCGGAATTATATCCTGGAGACAGTAATGATCAATATTTTGTTATACAAAAGCATAATTATTTTTCAGTAAAAGCATATTAATAATATTTAGGGTAACGAAAGAAGATCATTGACTGAGAATTCTATTCCAAAGTTATGGTGAAATATAATAATAATAAATGGACTCAATAATTTCACACAATAATGTATATATAAGAGATGTATGGTATATATAAGAGATGTATGTATGTATATATATGAGATATATGGTATTCCTTGTACAGTTTGCTGAAAGGATATAAGTAACGAAGAAAAATCAAGCCTACAATCTTGTGAGTAAAATATGTATCTATTTGAGCAAGTTTAGACTGTTACAAATTTCCAATTTTCCAATAACATCAAAATCCTAATGGAATTGTATGCTTATAATTAGGATGTGCTGTCACTTTGATGCCACTCTTCCATCTTTATTTCTTCCTACAGTTCGGTGAGGAATTGCTATATATATATATATATATATATATATATATACACACACATTAATATGTGTATATACATATATATGTACACACACACACACACACACACACACACACACACACATATGCACAGAATTTTCAACTAAAACCTTGAGGATAATTTGAGCTCATTGAATTCAATTGTTGACAATTGAACTCAACTTCAATTTGCAGGAAGCGTCTTCATGGTAATGTGTAACCAAAGTAACTAGAACCTTTATAAAGTTGAAATATAAATGCATTCACCTCGGAATTTTAGAAACAAACAATTTTGAAATGCTACATCGTGGTTTTGGAAAAATCAAATTTGGACAATTTGATTATTAAACCCATTAAACCACAGCCAGACCTTTCAGACAGTCATAGCAAAAGAAATAAGACAGACTTTTGGAAGGCAAGAGCTCTGCTTTAGAAAGTTAGTCTACAATATGTAAGAGCAAAATGTAATAAAGATTAGTGAAAAGTCATCAATCAGAAACTTAGAAGGATCTTTTTATATCTACTTAAATTCACTGGTCTATAATCAACATATGTTAATCCCTTCATTCAGTAGGGGGAAATACCACCTTCAATATTTTGTGACGCTTTCAATTGTTACTTTTCACCACTTTAACATGTGGATGACAACTCAGTTTCTCTGAAGGCCCATCTAAAGCTCTCTTTGCAGTTCATGAAGTTAGAGCATCCACCCTATTTCTGCTTATGGCATCTGAAAACTTCCTTTCAACCTCAAAATGAAAGAGCGGGTCCTACTAAACATTAGTAGTATTTTCATTTTAGAAGTCATTAACACAGTGGGATGAATCAATGGACAATCACCATGGGTAGATATTTTCATCTTTCAAAGTGAATAGCAAAGTAATTACAATGCTAGTGACTTCATCCCTAAGCCTATGCATCACAATATTTATACAACCATAAATTTCCAGTATTTAAACATATGCAAGGAGAATTGTTACCTACATATTGCAGCTTATCCCAGCAATGATTGAATAATACATTTTTATTGTAATCTGGAAGAATGGTACCAGAATACAACAGCATTGAACTCAACCCATTTAGGAGAATTGCCCACTGAATATGGAAAGTAAATTTTGCGTAATTATATCTTTCTCAATGGGAATATCATTTAGCAAATATTTCACCATGAAATTTATTTCTATTGCACTACAGAATTTCATACATGGATTATATCTACATTCTGGAATAGTTTTAAGCCTAAGCAATCAAACATTTTAATGTGAAGCCATAATTATTATCAACATTCATGAATGAAATGTCACTGCATTATCTGTAAAAAGAATTATTCCTAACAAAACTATAAGATAATTAATCAATGATAATTAAATTAATGAGATCCTGCATTTGGTATAGTAAACTAAATACATGGAGTTAATATTCCTTTCCCTTGGTTTAGAATGTGTTTAACTTATTATTTCTCACTTCGTGTCACATACAATATTCTAACCTAAAATCACTGTGGATTTTTTGACATTTCAAACCACCTATCAACTCTTTGTAAATACTATTTCTATTTCAAAACACAAGGTCTGAAATATGTCAAGTATTCACATGTGAAGTTCTAGCATCAAAAATTAGTACATGAAGCAATTAAACATTAAAATCAATTAATTTTTTCCTATTTGGATTTTACTTCCTTATGTAATTATAATTTTTCTTTGTTTTTTAGTTGGTATAAAGAGATCACACTATCAACAAAATTTGCTCATAGATCAGTATCCAATATAGTTTTCTGGAGCTTATCATATAATGTTTAAGAACAAAATCAATTAAGAAATGTTAAATTTTTGCAGGCAGTGGAATTGTGAAGCAGGAGTAATCTACATTTCCTGATTCTATCAGGCATACATAAATAAATATACATATAGGTATATGTGTATATATATATATGTATACGTGCATATATATATATGTATACGTGCATATATATATATTATGCTTTCTCCACTTCACTTTTTACCCAAGCAAAAATTTGGAAGAGGGAATCAAAAATACCATGGCAGGATTATATTCAAGTTACAATTAAAATATTATTATCATAAAAATAATAAGGAGTATTGAATAAACAAATGAGGTTATGTTAAAAATTTAACAACATTGATAGACCCTTAACAAAACTGAGTTTAGAGAGATAGAGGCATGTATGAGAGATGAGGAGGGAGAGAGAGAGAGAGAGAGAGAGAGAGAGAAAGAGAGGAAGCAGAGACAGAGACAGAGAGAGAGAGACAGAGAGAGAAACAGAGACAGAAAACCCAAATAAGTGAAACCAGAGATGTGAAATGGAATCTCATGGTAGAATCAAAATTCAGTGAAGGATAAAGAAATTATTGGAAAATCTAGCAAAATAAAGCCTATGATACAAATGATTATCAGGTGATTTCTCTAATTCAAAACACGACTAATGATCTTCCTCCTAAAAACTTAATGAACCATACAGGGAAAGTTTACTACACAATCGTTGTATGAATCAACTATACTGCTTATACAAAAACCTGATATAGACTCATCAATAAAAAAAAACTCAGGGCATGTTGTTGTTGTTGTTGTTCATGGGGTTTGAACTCTGGGCTTGGGTGCTACCCCTCATCTCTTCAGCTCAAAGAGAGCGTTATACTGCTTGAACAATAGCGCCACTTCAGTTTTCTAATGGTTTATTGGAGATCAGAGTCTCATGGATTTTCCTGCCCAGGCTCGCTTTAAACCGCGATCCCCAGATCTCAGCCTCCTGAGTAGCTAGGATTGTGTGGGCATGAGCCACTGGTGCCTGGCTTCAAGACATATTTCTTGTTGTTAGGATTCTTGACTATAGCCATTCTAACTTGGGTGGTAGGTCAATGTTGTTTTGATTTGCATTTCTTTTATGCCTAGGGAGGTTGAGCATTTCTTCAGAGAAGTTTCTCTTTAACTTTTTAGTACACTTATTTATTGGACAGTTGTTTCTTTGAGGATTTGTTATTGGGGGACAGTTTTTCTTTCTTGCTATTGTTTCTCACGTATTTGTAAGATGAATTTTTTTGTCATTTTGTATGTCCCTCCCCTATGGTATAACCCTTGTTTTCACTGTATTTGATGTTGGTATAATTTGTGGAACAGAAGGGATAAAACAAATCAGGATACAGGTGGAACCATTGGAACAATGAGATGTACAAGTTGTTATGTCGAAAAACAAACTTTACAACTTAGGCAGGTGGGGCAGAAGATGGGAAAGGATAGTAAGGGGAAACAAAGGGGGAGGAAAAATGCTTGATAAGAAATATACTCATTATCTTGCGTATGAAATTGTAACCCCTCTGTACAGTATTTTCACAATAAAAAGGCCTTAAAAATGACATCTGTCTTGCATGAACATTGAATAAACTTCAGGATAGCTGACATGAAAACTAACAAGAACAACAACAAAACAAACAAACCATAAACTCTCATCAAAGTAGAATCATACCAGAAGGGCCAAGTTGGATCAATATATGAAAGTCAGTCCAGATAATTCAACACATCAATAGGAAGAAGAACATGAATCACAGAATCAAGCAAGTAGTTGTAGCAAAAGCAGTCAAAAACATCCCATATCTCTTCCTTATAAAACTCCAAAGTAAAAACCCTTGGAATATTCCTCAATATGTTATAATCTTTTTTATTTCAGTAAAATATCAATAAAATCCAATATCTTCCCGTTTTTAAAACATTTCCAATTATCTTCTATAAACATTAACTTTGGTGTGCCTGGAACTTTAAGCTAAGTAATATCAAATTCAGTTTGTCTTCATTCTTATCTACATTCAGTCGTAAAGCTGAGCATATTGTGATAGAACCAAAAGGATAGAAATGCCTAGGGATTTTCAAAAGTCTTTTCCCTACATTCTCAATTTTGAACTAACACTGAAAATGCTGTATTGAAATAGATGTTGGTTCACTTTAATACAATACTACATGATGCACTCATTCCAATTTCTGCACATACACTCTGTCTTCTCACAGTATTGTGTGATTCAACATTTCTTTTTGTAAATACCATATTTACAATACTATCATGGATCCTAATGTTCCAATTACAGCTACTTAATGTGCCACTGTCACAACCTAGAAATTCTATTTCTTTAGTTTTCTTTATTGATAATTCAAGTAGATTTATTAGAATTTTATGTTTATTGGGAATAAGAGTATATAGCAACCACAAGAGATGACACAGTAGAGATTCAATAGAGTAACTGATGAGAAAACTTTCATTTACATTAATTAATTGTACAAGTGTCCATTTTTACATGTCCATCTATGAATAATATGTTCCTTTTTCTTCATCATTCCTCTTTATAAACTAATTTATCAAGATTTATTTTCCAATTGTTACAAATTTACATAAAGTAATTTGCTCATTTCAGCTTCTCTATCTTTTTTCCCTCTTGCCATAGGTACACACACCCCTGTAAAAGCATAGTGTGCCTTCCCAATATTCATTTTTGTTAAAGTGTACATTAACTGTTAAAAGATGTTTTACAATGGTCTGTCACATATTGTACTTTTTCATCTTCATTTTATACATGTCTATATGAAGACAAGTATCTCTAAAACATAAATTATATAATACGTACATTATGTATGTATGAAATCTTGTTTGTGTTTACATCTTGTTACATTTTTACCTCTTTGTCTGTCATCTCAAAGCATATAACCTTCATCCTTTGAACCTAGCTTATATATATATTAAGATATAATGGTCTCTATATGCACTCATTTTCCAGAAAGGATATAATTTAAGTTTTTTTATGACTGAATAATATTCCATTGTGTATATTCATCATATTTTGTTGTGTCATTCATCATTCATAAGGTATCTAATTTGTTTTTACAGCTTGCCTGTTGTGAATAATGCCTCACTGAACATGGATGGTCAGGAATCCATTACATCCTGATTTACATCCCATCAGATGAATGTCTAACACAGGTATCACTGGATTGTCAATAAGTTACATTTTAAAATTTTAGAGCAACCACCATGCTGAGTTCCATACTGGGATCACTTTGAATAAGGATTTGTTTTCCCACTGCATTCTGACTAGCATTTGTTGTTGTTGTCCTTGGTAAATGATTATTCTGACTGAAGCAATATAAATTACAATGTTACTTTGATTTTCATTACTTTTGGAGACAGGGATGTTAAATATTTCTTCATGTATTTATTGGCCTTTTTGCCTCTTCTTTTGCGAAGGGTCTGTCCTATCTATCTGTCCATTATTCATTGAGCTATTGAATCTTTTGGGGTTTAGATTTATAAGCTTCCTGTATATTCTGGCAAAAAGTCTCTTGTAGATATAAAACTGGCAAAAATTGTCTAATTCCATAGGTTCAACTTTTAGCCTATTGATTCGATTCTTTAAAGTGAAAAAAAAAACATTGTGGATTGATACAATCTTCTTTGTCAATCCTTTTTGCTATTTATTAAGCTGTTGGAGTTATATCCAGGAAGTGACTGTGTACGCCAAGTTCTTGTGTTTTCTCTCATAATCATGGATTGGCAAAAACAAAGCTCTAAATTGTTTATAATGCCAAAAGAAATCCACAGATTCAATGCAGTATCCTTGAAAATTTAATATCATTCTTCACAGAAATAGAAAAAAATCCTAAAATTCCTATGGGAGACTCTCTGAAATCAAGTAGGCAAAACAATCCCGAGGTAAAAAATAAAACAGTGCTAGCTATAGCACTTGACATCAATTTATACTACAAAGCCATAGTAACAAAACCTGTATAGCACTCTCACAAAACAGACACAAAGGCAAAATGAATATATTTTAGAGGCCTGAATTCACATACCTGTAGACATCTGATTTTGCCAAAGACCCCCAATATATAAATTAGAGGTAAGGTAGCCTATATGTGATCAAGGTATCCATAAGGTAAAGATTCAAATCAGGTCTCCCACCCTATACTACTATTAATTAGTGAAACAAAGATATTAATATGTCTTGAACTTTTAAATTACAATGGGATAAATTGCTCATATACCAAGTGTAGGAATAAAAAGGGAAGCGTTTGCTTCACATATTAAATATTTACTTGTCCCTTGTGTTACTCTGTAAATTTTAATCAGCATTAATAGTAAATTCATAATTCAAAACAACCAAGAGAATACACAGTAGTTTTAAAGGTCAAAATAATTTCTCATCTATGACATTTTCTGCATTACAAAACATAATTCTGAATGGAAACCTATAAGATACTCATGCCCATAAATCTACACAACAAAATTTGTTACTTTTAAGTCCCAAGGAAATCAATGAAGATTCACAGTAAAAGTAAAACACATGAGAGACCGCTAACAGCTTAACACTTATAGTTGAGTATTCCAATCTTTTCCATTTGTAAGAAGAACAAGGTAGAAATACTGTTACTTAGCTAAATAATTCAAAGTATTGTAAACGGTAAAGTTGTGAATTTTATGGGGCAAATTAAGAATGAAATGCACATATTAACTGTTGGGTGTGGAAGAGTGAAACTCTCACTCTCATCTGATTTTCATATAAATTATAAACACCTTTTGTAAAAGCACAAATAATCTTTTTTAAAAGCTATAGTTGACAAAATTATCACATTTATAAATGATAAATTCACATGAAATTTGAGAACATGAAAGTGTGATTGAATGCTCAAAAGCTAAACAAACTTTATATATTTGTTTGTATCATTAAACTGTTTCAACTCATACAGCCAGAAAACACATATTATCCAGAAAAAAATAATAGAATTTCTAGCCATGAAAAAATGAATAGATAGAAATGCTATTTGAATGAAGTCATAAATTGTGATATATATTAGTTTATTACTCAGGACAGAAAGTCATTTTAACTAGAGTAGGAACTAGGGGTAACTTACAATAGTAATGAAAATATTGTGAAATGACAGGCAATATAATTAGGCTTTAATAGCAGCCAGAACCAAGACTTCAAAGTGAATGAAGTATTCTGTATTCTTTTTTGTTTATCTCTATTGGTAAGTATTGCTTCAGCATATACAATTTTCCCCATGTTGAAAGAGTGGCATATATTTTAATAATCCACCTCACGTTTTCTTTATCTCTTTGTTAACAGGTCCTGGTTTTGATGAATTTTGTGTTGTGCAGTTGTACAATGATCTCCAATTCTCAACAACAGGAAATTCCTTGTAATCCTCTTTAAGTCAATGTATTGATATCTATTCCCTTGAAAACTTTAGTTATTAGATTGGAATCTATTTCAAAGTAATGTGATTTTAAAAAGCAGTTGCTGGCAATTCTATAAAAGGTTTTCTTTTCTTTAAGTAAATTCTAGGGTAATTTGTTGGTCTGTAATTATCACTGTTTTGCAATAAGATGAAGTGAACTGGCACAACCATTTTACTACAAACCCTGAGATGAAGAAAGCATTAAAATTGATAGAATAAAATAATGGAAGAATTATGATAATATCATTAAGATGATGAATTAATTTGCATGAGAACTGAATTGTTTTGAACTTCTAGTAGGTATCATCAGGAATGTCATTTTGAATTAATTTTTTTTGTTATTATCAGCTGGAAATTTCTGAAATAAGATGGAATTATAACCCTTGAAAGAGCTTATGGTTTATGGTTTAGCTTTTGTTACTGTTAAAAGATTAAATGTCAGAATATTTAAGCTTGGGTTTACAAATACTAGAGTTTAGTTTCAACTAATTATGGTGTCAATCCTGCTAGTCTTTTCTGTATCGTGGTGGGATGAAATCAAGTGTACCCATGGCAGTCTTTGGAAAAGAAAGCACATAAAACCGAATCTTTTTTCCTTTAATATGTAACTCAGCCTGGCCTTGATCTTTGGACGAGTTTAACTTTACTAATTGAATGCTGAGATTACAATCCACCATAACTGGATTGAAAATTTATTTCCAATATGAAAGTTCATAGTTTTAAATGAAAGAGACTCTTGAAATTAAATGAACCAAAAGCTGTGAAGGAAAATTTGGTAGACTTTGAAAGAAAGTTTATTGTACAGCAAAAGGGAAAATTGTAGTGTTGGTTGGAGTATTAGTTGCAAACAAAAAATAGGGTAAGTATGTGATTATTTAGGTAAATGTCCAAAGTGGGATTGCTAGGTCACAGGGGAGCTCAATGTGTAGTACTTTAGGAATCTCCATACTGCTTAAGTCTACCTGTGCCGAGTAGACTTAGGATTTTTCCTATTCGACTAAAGCTACCAGCACAACTATGTTTATAGCAGCATCATTTGCCATAGGTAAAATACAGATCCAACCTAGATGCCTCTCAGTATATGAATGGACAAAGAAAATATAATGTGTGTGTGGGCGGGGGGGGGGGAGTTAATGGAATTCTTTGCCTCCATCAGAAAGAATGACATTGCCCCATTTGTTAGGAAAAGGAAAAACTTGGAAAAAAATATTTTAAGTGAAGTAAGCCAGGCCCAATGAAACCATAGATCTTATGTCCCCCCCCTTTTTTTTTGGTCAGTCATGGGGCTTGAACTCTGGGCTTGGGCGCTGTCCTAAGCTCTTCACCTCAAGGCGAACACTACCATTTGAGCCACAGCGCCACTTCAGGCTTTCCAGTGGTTTATTCGAGAGAAGGGTCTCACGGACTTTCCTGCCTAGGCTGGTTTTGGACCGTGATCCTCAAATCTCAGCCACCTGAATAGCTAGGATTACAGGCTTGAGCCACCAGTGCGTGGTTTATGGTTTCCCTATAAGCAAAAAGTAGTATATGTCTGGGACAAGCAGAAAAGGTTAAAAATTATGCATATATGACCATATAAGATGACGTTAAGCTAAATGAACCGAAGATAGCGACACAGATGGATTTTTTATTTCTTGCTAAAGTATTTGTAATGTACCATGTGATTTTTTTTTTTTTGTTCTTTGTATGTTCCTCCCCCACGGCATAAACCCTCTTTTCACAATATTTGATAGTGGTGCCCTGTATCTTGTATATACACTTCTCTAACTGGGGAGGGGAAGGAAAAAATGCTTAAATAGGGATGCAGTTTGACCCATTGTAACAATGAGATGTACAAGACACTATGTTGGAAAACAAACTTTACAAATTATGTAGTGAGATGCATGGGGAGATTGTAGTTGAGGTTGGAGAGAAGGGAGGCTAGGATAAAAACAAAGGAGGAAATAACAAAGCTTGATAGGAAATATACTCATGACCTTGCTCATGTAACTGTAACCCCTCTGTACAGTATTTTTAGAATAAAAATGTATTTAAAAATAGGCTAAGTAAGTTATCTTTTGAAAAGATGTATAGGTGATTTAGACCTTATGAAGACAAAAAAAGTTAAACAGCATAGAAATCAGATTGTAAAACATCCTTACTAGTTCTATTATTGAGAATTGAAATTCCATTTCAATTTGAACCTCAAAAGAAGACTTACATGGTAATATTATTTTCAAGTGAAAAAAATGTAAAGGTAACAAATGTTGGCCATAGTGTGGAGAAAAGGAACTCTTCCCGTTTTGGCAGCAAAAGTGTAGGATTATCTTAATATGAGAACTACCTTCAGCATAACATAAACATTGGGATGAAAATGTTAATGGAGGGTGCCAGTGGCTCATGTCTGTAATACTACCTATTCAGGATGCTGATATCTGAGGATATTGGTTTGAAATATATATATATATATATATATATATATATATATATATATATATATATATATATATATACTAGCTTGTACCTTTACCATCCAATTCCTGCTTTCCTCTTAAAAGTTATCCATCTTTTCAAACCTCCTGCCAGCCACAATGCATTCCATGACAGTCAAACTGAATCCCACTTATCACAACAATGGAGCTGAGCTAAGCATCCTTGAATCCATGTGTGTACCTGCCATACATCATTACAAACTTTATCCATATTGGATGGGGAATTTCTGCACGTTTCTGACAGATTATGTGGAACTCAAAGAAACAATTCTGAAGATAGTAATATCCTTAAAAAATTTAAGAAGAGAACACTGAGTCTTGGACTCCTCTGTTGTTGGGTAAATACCAGCATGAAACTCAACTTACATTGGTGCTTTTGGAGACCAAACTAAGGCCCCTTAGCTCATGTATTTCACTTTCTCAAATTGGGTCATACATTTGTTACTTGTAAGTAAATGAAACAGATACATATACTTTCTCATACGTTTTATCATTTCATAAATCCTTTTCATCTGTTCTAAACATAGTCAAAATGCCTGCTAAAGTGACTTGCCATTATCTGAAATTTACAAAATTAGAAAGACCTGTCTTCAGCAAGCATTCTGTCAATTTCAAAGTGTATTGTACATATCTAGGTGGGCGCTATGGCTCATGGCTGTAATCCTAGCTACTCAGGAGGCTGAGATCTGAGGATCATGGTTCAAAGCCATCACGAGCAGGAACCCGTGATTCTCTTATCTCCAATAAAAACCACTAGAAAACTGGAAGTGGTGCTGTGGCTCAAGCGGTAGAGTGCTCGCCTTGAGCTTAAGATTGCAGGGACAGCACCCAAGCCCAGAGCTCAAGCCCCACGACCAACAAAAAAAAAAAGTGCATAGCTATGGGACTCATCTTCACTTTCTCTTTATTCCTCACAAGTTTTATAAAATATACATGTGTAACAAGCAAATTAATGGAGTTTCTTTTCTTTTTTCTGTTTTCTTTCCCCCCCCCCCCTTTTGGTCTAGAATTTTGTATAATGCTTACTGAATTTCTGTTTTGCCTTTTCATTCTTTCTCTAATTGTTATGATCATAATTTTCTATATTATCTAGGTGAGTTGCCTCATTTTAACTATGATCTAAGGAACCTCTATTCAAGTTTTTAAGTCTGGCCACGGAATCAATCTCCTATTTATATTACCCTCCTGCCAGACATCTACATGCCTCTGTCTCCAAGTTCATCTCAGACACTTACTTGTTAATTTTGATATGTTTGCCCATATTTGGTCCAAAACATGACTTTTACTTCTAACGTTTATTTATTATCTACATTCAAATTAATAATGTGGCCCTAATTCTCTGTCAAACCCTTTATCCTTGCAACTTCAGGTTATATATTCAGGTTAACATTGAGACTCTTGGCTACTTCTTAAAGGAATAGGTTACTAATGTTTTTTTATTTATTCCTAAAATGTTCCAAAACAAAAGTATTATAAAATTGACATTGCACAAAATACATTTCAGATATATTTATAACTCCTTATATTTCCCGGGACTATCTTATATCTCACAAACTTAACAATATTGTTAGTAATCTGGGTTGGGATGAGCATTAAGTCTGGTATGTGATAAGAAATTCAAAAAGTTGATATTACAATGTACTCTCAAAATTTTTTACTTAATATGTAAAAAAAATATTTATGACTATTTTTAGATTCTGTTATGACCACTTACAGGGTCATATATTTATTTTAATCACTTGCACTTCTTTTTCTCAAATAATTTTAATAAAAATTAAGTCAGTTGAAACAAAGAAGAAAATTTTATTAGTAGTAGTTAAATGACAATTTTCTGCCTTAACAGCCTCAGGCTTCTGGCAAAGAGCTCTGAGTTAAAATGGGAAGCACACAGTTATGCATAACTTTCTGGCTTTTTTTGTTTGTTTGTTTTTGTTTTTGCCCATCAAGAGATTTCAATTCAGGGCCTGAGCACAGTCACTGAGCCTCTATTTGTTCAAGGATGGTTTTCTGCCACTCGATCTGTAGCAATACTTCTGGCTTTTTCTAAGTAATTTATTGGAAATAAGAGTCTCATTGACTTTTCTACCCAGGCTGGCTTCAAACCGAGATCTTCAACTTTCAGGTTCCTTAGTAGCTAGGATTATAGTTTAGAGCCACTGGAACGTGGATATTTTTCAACTTTTTTTAAAGGAACAACAAATAAGTTAAAGTACAAAATATTTATCAATAATAGCAATGTAATATGTGTAATTTACCTTTTGAAAACTGTCTGCGTTTAAAGAATAGTTATGAGTTATGTTTAACTTTGAAAGAAAAGGAGAGTATACTTCATGTTGTTGCCATTTTTAGAGACAGTGTATACATTTCCTAACATAAGCAACTTTCAATTTAATTATTTGTCCAAATATATCATCCGTTTAGCTTCACTACACTTGGTTTTATTACATTTATAGATTGCCCCAATTAAAAATATGTATCTGACCACTGAACATAATGTAAAACTACGCCAAAGACCCCCTCAAAAAAACTTCAGGGATTAAATATAATTATTTTCTTTATTGGATACCAAACCTCTAGAACCTGACATTATCTATTACTTTGAGCCTTTTCAAGATTACAGGTCTACATTTTCCTCTCTTGTCCTGGTCTATCTTAAAATTCAGTTTCTAAAATGGCTAACAAAAATGTTAGGAAAATCGTCATTGTAGAAGGGAATATTTCTGCAATAAAAGTTTGGATGATTAACTTAAATAAAAATGTTTACCTGCAGTAAAGATGATATGACAGAAAACTTGGAACGGATTTAGAATTGTGTCCCTCAAAAGAAAAATTGCTAGTAAGGTGACTGTTGTAATCTATATATGGGAGGAAAATTTAAAGCAATAAAAGTTTAACGTTCTGTTACTTGTACTTTACAACAGTGACAAAAAGAAGAGTGAAGGTGATTAAATTTTAAAAGCCCAGATATCCCTGCAGTCAGAAAAAGAGTTAAAAATAAACAAGCAATCCCAGAGAAAGGAATTCAAAACAATTTTCAAAATAATGATATTATTACTCAGCATTATTGAATGGTCTGTGTTTGTGAAGAGGAATACATTATTGTTTATAATATTCTTCATTGTAACATAGTGACATGGAAAGAAACAACCTCTTGAGAATCTGATTATAGGGTCACAGATAAGAAATGCATTCGTGTACCTTAAGATGAACAAATAAATACACAGTAAAAATAGTAATAGGACCAAGATATTTTAGATAAATTTCTTCTTACTGATCTGAGTGATACTTTTTAGCATTATGTGAAAAATTATTTGTGGTTCCCCCATCCCTCCCCAAATTAGACGTATGTATATTCAAAATGAAGTACAGTGAAGATGGCGGTACAACATTAACAGAAAAAAAATAATAGTATATTAAAAATAACAACAAAGAAAAACTGAAACAAGGACACAAGAGACCCATTGCAACAATGATACCCACAAAACTGTATTACAACTTCAGGGTGGTGGGAGAAGTGGAGTGAGGCAGGGAAGGGATAGTGGGAGTACAACAAAGGAGTGGGTAACAATGCTGTACAAGAAATGTACCTTATACATATAACTGTAAATCCTCTGTAAGCAACTTTACAATAAAATAAATTTTAAAAAGAAAGAAAAAAATATTGTGGTTGTTACAATCCCATTAAGTTAGGTCTTTGGGTATTTTTTTGTAGGAGAGAGGGAGTCATTAGTGGGATTTGAACTCAGAGCCTTATACTTCCTAAGTAGAAGCTATAATACCTCAAACACCTCCATCCACTTTTGTTTTGATTTGTGTTCATTAGTTTTCACACAAGGCTTACATTTTACTTATGATGGAACTCAGGTCTCAAAACTCGTATCTTTGCCTGTCATCATGACTCCTTTCCAGGACTGTTGATTGAGATGTAGTTTTAATAACTCCCTACCACTATTGGCCTCAAATTTCAGTCCTTCCTATGTCAACTCCTTAGATAACTGAAACTATTGGCTTATAATGCCAGGCCAAGCCCTAATATCGACTTAATTAACACATTATCAGTGAAATAACAATACACTCAGAAAAGACAATGTTTAGTCTGCTATTCACTGCTAATCACTAGTATATATATTTATATATATATATTTATATATATGTACACACATGCATACATATATATACACACACACACACACACATAGTTGTGGTATCTATTTTTAAGATAGATGTTAAAATAGACAAACTAAAAAGGGATGTGTATTTTTTAAAAAATCTTAGGTTAACACAATTAACAGTCTTGGCTTCTTTCATTGGCTTTCCCCAAAGTCTTCACTAGTATTCATTTTACTTTTGGAGCTTTTAACATATCCTATAATAAGTTTCTTATTCTTCTTTTCATATATGTAGCTCCTTGCATTCAGGGCTGGTAACATATCTTCTGGATTATCTATGGTACAGATTAAGTTAGTGACCATGTTCCAGGAAGCACTATTGATGATGATTTGCTGAAGATACAGCATCTTCAATATTAACTCATATCTTACCTGGTAGTATATATGTTGAAATCTAATGTTAAGCCCCCCCCAAAAAATACCAACAAAAAACACAACTCTGTATTGACGGACTGTTGTTCATAAAGTAAGGATTGATATTTTGGAGACTGTAGGACAATGTTACATCTCCAACAATGAATGACAGAGTTGTGTGGCCTATGTATACAAGTTGTATACATAAGCATATATAACATCTACATATATGTGCATAGTTTCCATTATACATTCTATGAAACAACTTGTGCTAGCTGCATGGCTCTGGAATATTAGCAATTAATTGTGAACTAATAGTTACTGGTTAGCAGCAAGGCAAAGACCTTGAGCCAAGAAGCAAATCACATGTAAAATTAACAACAATATATAGGTGACTTTGCTTTTCCCCCCTCCATAGTAAGATGTTCTTGTTAAAGAACACAAAAGGACTTGATTTATGTCCTGGCACAAGCTTCTGATCCTGTTGTGAGCTAACATCTTAAACCGTACAGCAATATAAAACTAACTCACTTAACCTGCATAGAGACCATCATGATCTATTAGAATTTCTCTTGACACCTTCACATTGATGAAGCTGGTAATAATTACAAAAGGATATGATTTATTGACTTGTGTTTCTCCATTAGTGACCTATTGTGAGAAAAGAGCCCAAAAACCTGATCATATAAACAATAAAATGTATGGTACTAGTATGTCAACAGAAGATTAAGAAAAACAAGCAACTGACGTTTATTTATTTATTTTTTTTGTCAGTGGTGGGGCTTGAATTCTGGTCCTGGGTGCTTTCCCTGAGCTGTTCATTTCAGGACAACACTTCCACCGGAGCCACAGCACCACTTCCGGTTTTGTGGGTTTTATTTTTTGTTTTTGTTTTGTTTTGTTGGGGGGGGGGGGTTAATTGCACGTAAGAGTCTTACGGACATTGCTTCCCAGGCTGGCTTTGAACCACGATCTTCAGATCTCAGCCTCCTGAGTAGTTAAGATGACAGGTAAATTTTTGTTTTGGTAAATTTGGTTTTATCAATTACTTTCCATGTGGCCACCACTCTTTTGGACACATGTATTAGCCAGCTGATGCTGTTATTTTTAAAATTCGTTTTTCTACTTGTTCCTACATTGGGTGTAAAAACGTGGAGGGCAAATGCATATTTTATATTTGTTGCCATTGAACACCTCAAGGTGTATCAAAGTACTTTTTATACAATGTCTAGCGAAATTCATATTTATAAATGATTTTGAAGGGTAATATTTTCCATTATTCTAACTGGAGTGTAGGGAATTGATGAAGAGAAGAGGAAAAATTTTACTCTGTATTCAAAGGTACCGAAAGAAAATGAGGCCCATTGGTCTCTGCTTGTGCAGCTTATTCTAGGAATGAGAAAATATGAAATCATGCCTTCTATATACATGGTTTGGAAAAAGGCAGGGCACAAAGTGAAATTTTGCAACCAAAAGTATAAAAGCAAAATAAAATAGGACAATTATGGAGCAATCATATTATCTATGAGAACCCTGAAAGAGCGAGAGAGGGAGATGTGCAATAACCTACCTAGATATAAAATCCATGCCTCTGATCAATTTATAGGGCAAATAGAATTTTCTTAAAAGAATGGAAATAGATTTCATGAATTTCCTTGAAATTGATAAATAGATTTTAGTATCCTACATAAACAGACCAAAGTACAAAGAAGAATGTAAGTCCTTGATATTTCTAGTAACTGATCTGATTGAAATCATTTGAATTACACTTTTCCTGTACAATGAAGGAATAGCTCCAGACTAGGAAAGTAGCTAGAGAAGGCAGGCCAATTTTTTTTTGTGACAAGACTATGGAAAACTGTATCAAGGAGTATTTACTAGTGATCCATTCACACTGGAATCCTCATTCTGAATTATTGTTTGCTCACATTTCTCCCTTTGACCATTATATTCTGCAAGAAGTAAAAGAAATTTAATTGATAGCAAAGGACTACTACTACGTTCTGACTTCTTACTAAGCACCTTCAACCATCAAAATCACATGATAACCACAGAGAGTACCTACTGTTTTTAGGTGAAAGCAATCATCTTTAAAAAATCAGTTTAAATAGTTATACAAAGGACTTCTATTCTACTACTTCATTATAGATTTTTTCTAATGTTAGGTAATATTAAATGATGGATCTATTAGAAAGCTCTTGAAGCTCATATTTTCAATAGTGATTTCTCTTATAATATATCGTGATATTTTTCTGTGTTTAGTCTTGAGAAGAAATTTAAACTAGTAACTTGAATTTCTGAAAGGACAGTATTATCATTGTTCGTTGTGCTTCTTTACTCTCAGTTTTAAATTACTGTCTAAGTATGTGTATTAGATAAGTCTAGAGGAAAAAGGCGAAGCCACACTGATGGTTCATGTCCTAATCCTAGCTAATCAGAAAGATGAAATCTAAGGATTCCGGTTTGAAACCAGGCAAGGCAAAAAAAAGTCCATTAGATTCTTATTTGAAAGTAACCAGCAAAAGCTAGTACTGGAGCTCTAATACAAGTAGTAAGATGCTAGCCTTGAGAAAACAAAAACAAAATAAACTCAGGGGCAGAGCTAGGCCCTGGGTTCAAGCCCTAGTTTTAGCACCAAATGAATGAATGAATGAATGAAATACATACAAAAAATAAATAAATTTGTTACATGTGGAGAGGCATGTAAAATATAACACCCGTGGTAACTGGATTGTATATTCTTGTGTAATAAAGCAAATTATCATTTATACTATATTTTATTTGAACTTTTTTGTACAATAGACCCTAAATTTAGCATGCAAGCATAATGTTTATACGTGCACACAGGTGTGTATGTGTATGTATATGTCTTTGTGTAATGTTGCAATGTTGCTTACAAATGTGGTGAGGCTGAAAAGCATTAACTGTGTTGAAAACTTTCTATTTATCAGTGTTCTGTCATATCATTTCAGTGGAACCACCTTTTTGTATGTTTTATTTGTGAAATGATAACACCATTATAATCAAAGAGAACACTTTCAGCTCTTATGTGTTAGGTAAGAGAAACAGATATAATTGTGTAGTAAGTTGTTGCTGTGCTGACAAAATATGTATTTGGCCTCTTAAATTGATTATATTTTTGAGATATACTCATTGAGTGAGTGTGACAGACTTGACTAACCAGGTGTTACTAATTTTTCCTGTGAAATACAAGGTGGATAAACTCCAGATTTCTGTTCAAAATGTTTCTTTGTTAGATCATATCTATTTCCAGTAACAGATAATCAACCCCATATTTATGATGATTGAATATCCCATCATATTGACACAAAATCAGTATTGTGGATATGCTTGTTAGATATTTCTTCAAAAACAAATAAAAAAAGCATTTGTCATGATCACATTGTGGATGTATTTGAAGTTGTTTCATACATTCAAAAGTTTCTTCACTAATAAATCTTATGTGGGAGTAACTATTGCAAATTTAACAAATAAGGCTCTTCGAATATCTTTTCCAATATAAATAACATCCCAAAGTGAGCCTTGCAATTTCTGATAAGCTTTTGAATATTTTCAGTATTATTTCAGTTCATGTTATGAGTCACATGTAAGACACAAATATTGACTAGGGCTAAAGATATTTCCGAAACAAATATTAAGATCTGAACGTGTCAGTGGTTATATAGGCTTTTTCATGCATTTTATGAAAATCCTCTTTTTATAAAGATAAACAGAATAGAATAAATGAATGCAAGTGAATTTGGTAGATAATTATTAGTTTACCTTTGTTTTCTATTAACATAGTCCTTGGAATATAGGCAATGCAGTTAAGTTGTTTCCTCTGTGTCTGTATTTCAGTAATTTGTAGAATCCTTGTAATTATAGGAGTGAATTTACAGTATAAATAAGGGTCGTTAAAAATGATTAGGAACCTTGTAGTATGAGTGAATTTGTAGTATAAAGAAAGGTCTTTTAAACAGATTGCAATTAACCTTGTATTTTGTGTCCTACTCACAAGAAAATGAACCATTTTCGTGTTTATAGTTTCCAACTGAATTTTCAGTATCATAGGAAATGTTAAAAAATCAGTAATATTGATGTCTTTTTAAACAAACTGTGTTCACAATTTGGAGAATCTTTAATTCATGCTTTTGTCTTGGTGTCTGATTTTTAAGCTCTCATTCCTAAAATTAATGATAGGTCAGACTGCATTTTTGGTATATGAAAGATAAAATATCTGGAGTCAAAGGTGATTTTTTATATATGTTGCTTTAATACCATTTTAAAGTGATACATTTCCCTCAAAATATTGGGTATTAAAGCAATCAATATACTTCTAATGGTAACCAAAGTAGGTAAACTAATCTGTGGAAATGATTGGTCCCTAAGTCCAGCAGTCCATTTCCACCGGGAATTGAGCAGGTCATTTTTTAATTAAGACTGTATTAAATAGAGATGGGGTCCCCAGGAAGTGCAGTGTTGGGTCATGAATATGATTTCTAATATATTGAGCTAGAAATCAAGAATGTTATAGTTTAGCAATTGCTTTCACCAGTGAGGTATAAGTTGATTATGAACTTGTAGTTTTCATATTACACTTACCTATTTTCTAACAAAGACAAAAATATTATTAGAGTCTACATAATAATTCAGGGGAATTTTTCCTAGAATTAGTATACTAAGAGCAGATAATTTGGTCATAGAATAGAATGAAGTTATCTGATACATTGGAAGATGAGCCCCAGGTGACCACTTACCCTGTGTGCAAGGTTGTACTAGTAATTCCCACTATGAAGACATCAATATCACCATCTGAGAATTAAAAATGGAAGTGGTTCCACTTTATGCGAATATTGTGAATATTAAACGAAATAACAGGTAAAATACTTGGAAAAATAATCAATCAGCATTTGATGCGTTCTACCTGATATTTTATCATAAATGAATACTTTTTTACTGTGATTTCAATGTATGATAACCCATCAACATAATATATAATGTGATTTTGATAAACAAATAAAAATGGTTCAGAAGAAATTGTAAATGCATAAACAATCTCCACAGGTCTGACTCTTTAAAAGTCAGGCTTGCAAAGAGGAAAAGTGTATTTGCTTTAATGTAAACAATAAAAAATATAAAATATTTTATTAATGTTTCACATATCTATTTTTTAATTTAATTTTTTGTGAACATACTGTACAGAGGGGTTACAATTACATGGGCAGGATAATGCGTATATTTCTAATTAAGTATTGCAGCCTCCTCCTTTGTTTACCCTTCACATCCCTTCCCAGCTTCCACCCGCCCCAATCGTCCCCTGCACCCCCGAACCAATGTTGTAAAGTTCTTCTTCGACATGACAACTTGTACTTCTCATTGCTGCAACAGGTCCACCTGTATCCTTAAACGACTTGTTTTCCCCATCTCCTTCACAAATTATACCGACATCAAATATAGTGGAAGTAGGGGTTATACTGTGGGGGAGGGACATACAAAGCAACAAAGAAATAATCTTATATAAATGAGTTAGAAACAAATGCATGAAAGAAAAAAACAATTAAATGCATATCTAAGGGTTCATTTTCCTAACATCACATTATCTGACCTTTTCTGCTTGACTC
The DNA here is from genome assembly GCF_019054845.1 of Dipodomys spectabilis. Lineage (NCBI taxonomy): Eukaryota > Metazoa > Chordata > Mammalia > Rodentia > Heteromyidae > Dipodomys > Dipodomys spectabilis. The sequence continues at coordinate 644,368 of NW_024871049.1, forward strand.
ACATATACTAGATATAGCAAATAAGGGAAAACATGGGAACCTATGTTTCTTTGGGCCTGGCTTACTTCACTTAATATAAGTTTTTCCATTTCCTAACAAATGGGGGCAAAGTCATTCTTTCTGATGGAGGCATAGAATTCCATTGGGTATATATACCACATTTTCTTGATCCATTCATCTACTGAGGGGCATTTGGGTTGATTCCAGATCTTAGCTATGGTAAATAATGCTGCAATAAACATAGTTCTGCTGGTAGTTTTAGTGTGGTCTTGTTTGTAAACATTTGGGTAAATGCCCAAAAGTGGGATTGCTGGGTCATAGGGGAGCTCTATGTGAAGTCTTTTCAGGAACCTCCGTACTACTTTCCAAAGTGGTTGAACAACTTTACATTCCCACCAAGAAGGAAGTAAGGTTCCCTTCTGTCCACATCCGCTCCAGCATCTGTTGTTGTTAGAGTTCTTGATTTTTGTCATTCTAACTGGAGTGAGGTGGTATCTCAATGATGTTTTGATTTGCATTTTTTTTATGGCTAGGGATGTTGAGCATTTTTTCATGTGTCCACTGGCCATCACTCTTTCTTCTTCAGAGAAGTTTCTCTTTAAGTCTTTAGCCCACTTATTTATTGGGCAGTTGTTTCTTTGAGGATTTGTTGTTGGGGGATTTAATTTTTTGAATTCCAAGTATATTTTAGATATGAGACCCTTGTCTGTTGTATAGCTAGTGAAGATCTTCTCTCAATCCGTGGGATTTCTATTGATCTTGCTAGCTATGTGCTTTGCCATGCAGAAGCTCTGCAACTTCATGCAATCCCATTTGTCCAACCTTTCTTTGATTTGTTGTGTTTCCGGGTCTCTATTCAGAAAATTTCGGCTTGAGACAAAGAGACCTAGGGTTTCTCCTATTCCATCCTGTAATGTTTTCAGAGTGTCTGCTTTGACTCCGAGGACTTTGATCCATTTGGAGTTGATTCTGGTGCAGGGTGATATATAAGGATCTAGCTTTAGTTTTCTCCAAGTAGTTAACCAATTTTGCCAACACCATTTACTGAAGAGGCTGTCTTTCTTCCATTCTATTGTTTTAGCTCCCTTATCGAAGATTGGATGGCTATAGGTCTGTAGGTTCATTTCTGGGTTTTAAATTCTATTCCATTGGTCCTGAGGTCTGTTCTTACACCAAAACCAAGCTGTTTTGATTACTATGGCTTTATAGTAGAGTTTGAAATTTGGTATTAACATTCCTCCAGCAGTGTTCTTTCCGTTGAGGAGCGTTTTTGCTATTCAGGGTCTTTTATTGTTCCATATGAATTTTTGGATTGCCTCTTCTATTTCCTTGAAGAATGACGTTGGAATTTTGATAGGTATCGCGTTGAATTTGTAGATAGCCTTGGGAAGTATTGCCATTTTCACGATGTTAATCTTTCGAATCCAGAAGCATGGGAGGTTTTGCCATTTTCTAAATTATGTTTTCATTTCCTTTTTCAAGATTTTAAAGTTTTCATCATAGAGGTCCTTCACTTCTTTGGTTAAGTTAATTCCTAGTTATTTTATTTTTTGTGGGGCTATTACAAATGGAGTTGCTTTCCTAATTTCAGCCACACTTTTCTCATTGTTGGCATACAGAAAAGCCATTCATTTTGGGTGGTTAATTTTATACCCTGCTACTTTGCCAAAGTTTTGAATCAACTTGAGTAATTTGGGAGTGGAGTCTATGGGATTCTTTAAATACAAGATCATGTCGTCTGCAAAAAAAGGAGAGTTTTATTTCTTCTTTCCCTATTTGGATCCCCTTTATGTCTGCATCTTGTCTTATTGCTGTTGCTAGGCATTCTAATACTAGATTGAAGAGAAGTGGAGAGAGTGGACATCTTGTCTTGTTCCTGAGTTAAGAGGAAATGGCTTTAGTTTTTTAGTATTTTTCAGTTTTAAGTATAATGCTGGCTGTAGGTTTGTCATATACAGCCTTTATTGTATTGAGGAATGTTCCATGGATTCCTAATTTTTCCAAAACCTTCATCATATAGAGGTGTTGGATCTTGTCGAATGCTTTTTCTGCATCTATTGAGATAACCATGTGGTTCTTATCCTTGCTCCTGTTGATGTGATGAATAATATTAATTGATTTGCATATATTGAACCAACTTTGCATCCCTGAAATGAATCCTGTTTGATCGTGGTGTATGATTTTTGGACGAATTGTTTAAATCGATTGGCCAAAATTTTGTTGAGAAGTTTTGCATCAATATTCATCAAAAAAATGGGTCTATAGTTTTCTTTCTTTGATGAGTCCCTGCCTGGTTTTGGGATGAGGGTTATGCTGGCTTCACAGAATGTGTTCGGTATTGAACTTTCTCTTTCAATTTCATTGAAGAGTTGGAGAGTATTGGTGTGAGCTCTGCTTTGAAGGCCTTGTAAAATTCCGCTGTAAAACCATCTGGTCCTGGACTTTTCTTAGCGGGGAGGTCTCTTATTGCTGTTTCTATATCAATGCTTGATATGGGCCTGTTAAGCTGGTTTAACACATCTTGATTTAGTTTTGGCCAGTCAATATTTGCTAGGAAAAGGTCCATTTCTGTCAAGTTCTCAAACTTATTAGCATAAAATTTTGAGAAGTATTCCCTTATAATGTTCTGAATCTTGGTTGTTTCCGTGGTGATCTTTCCATTCTCATGTCTGAGTTTATTTATTTGGGTGTGTTCTCTTCTTTTTTTGATAAGATTTGCTAAGGGTCTGTCAATTTTGTTAATTTTTTCGAAGAACCAACTCTTGGTTTTGTTGATTCTTTCTATAGTTTTAATTCTGATTTAATTTTAATTATTTCTTTCCATCTACTGGATTGGGGTTTATCTTGCTGCTCTTTTTCAAGGAGGTTTAGATGTGTCATTAAATTGTTGGTTTCAGATCTCTCCAAGTTGTTGATGTAGGAGCTCATAGCTATAAAATTGCCTCTGAGTACTGCCTTTGCTGTGTCCCAGAGGAGCTGGTAATTTGTGTGTTCATTTCTGTTGAATAGCATGAACATTTGCATTTCCTTTCTAATCTCTTCCATGACCTACTCATGATTCAGCAGTGTGTTGTTCAGCCTCCATGTGATACCGGACTTTCTTTGGTGGCTTTTGGTGTTGAGTTCTAATTTTATTCCCTTGTGGTGAGAAAGAATGCAAGGTATAAGTTCAATGTTTCTGAATTTAGACAATTTCCTTGTGGCCTAAAATGTGGTCTATTTTAGAAAATGTTCCATGTGCTGCTGAGAAAAACGTGTATTCTGTTGCTGCTGGGTGAAATGTTCGGTAGATATCTGTTAAATCTAGTTGATCTATACAGCTGGTTAGATCTGTGGTTTCTGTGTTGAGTTTTTGCCCCGAGTTGATCTATCTAGTGGGGAGAGTGGTGTGTTAAAATCCCCAACAATTAATGTCTTTGGATTTATATGGGATTTGAGGAAAAGTAGTGTTTCTTGGATAAATTTGGGTGCTCCATTGTTTGGCGAGTAGATATTTAGAATTGTAGTATCCTTCTGAAGGAGAGATCCCTTAATTTGTATGTAGCGACCTTTTTTATCTCTTCTCACAAATTTTAATTTGAAGTCTATTTTATCTGATATTAGGATTGCAACTCCTGCCTGTTTATGGGGGCCGTTTGCTTGGTAGATTTTGTTCCAGCCTTTAACATTGAAAATGTGTTTGTTTTTATGGGAAAGATGTGACTCCTGAAGGCAGCAGATAGAAGAGTCTTGTTTTTAATCCAACTAGACAGTCTATGTCGCGTAATTGGAGATTTCAGTCCGTTAACGTTAAGAGAAAGGACTGAGAGGTATTTGGGAGTTCCTGCCATGTTATCCACCTTCTTGGGGGATGCAAAAACTGGGTTCTTCCTATGGTTCTTGGATTCTCAGTTTGGGTGCAGTTTCTTGGCCTTTATTGTGGTCTTGTTGGTTTTCGATGTGTAGGACATCTTTAAGAATCTTTTGTAGGGCTGGTTTGGTGGAGATGTATTATTTCAATTTTCCTTTGCTATGGAAGGTTTTTATTTTGCCTTCAGTTATGAAGGAGAGTTTAGCTGGGTACAGCATTGTTGGTTGATAGTTGTTTGTTTTTAGGGCATGGCATACATCATTCCAGGCTCTTCTTCCTCTGATTGTCTCTTTTGAGAGATCTGAGGTGACTCTAATGGTTTCCCTTTATAGGTGATTAATCTCTTCTACTTGACATCTTTAAGGATCTTTTCCTTGGTCTGAGTTGATCCTGTGTGGATTATAATGTGACTGTGGGATGTCCTATTCTGGTCTGATCTATTTGGGGTTCTAAAAGTTTCTTGTATCTGAATAGGCCTATCTTTTTGTATGTTTGGGAAGTTCTCTGCTAGGATCCGGTTAAACAAATTTTCTAGACCATTAACTTCTGTTTCTAGGTGCTCCTCTACACCGATTATCCTTAGATTAGGCCTTCTGATGGTGTCTTCCAGGTGTTGGATAGATCTATCATATTTATTGGACTTGTCTTGGATGGTTGTATGTTCTTTCTCATAATATCTGGGCTGTCTTCAATCCCTGAGATTCGATCTTCTGCATGGTCTAACCTGCTGTCAAGACTCTCTACTTTGTTTTTTATCTCTTTTCCTTCTAATTGGTCAGCTTTGATGTCTTCAAGTTCTTTGTTGAAGCTCTGTTTTAGGTCTTGTATGAATTTCTTTACTTCCTTAATTTGGTGTTCAGTGTTTGTTCTCAAATCACTTAGTTGATTGGTTATGGTTTCTTTGGACTCCCATTCCTTCTGTTGGGTTCCATTCAGCATTCTCTTTGTGGTGTCCCTGACTTCCTTCTGCTCTTTGTTAATGGATTCCAAGAATGCCTTTAGTGATCTTTGTGTATTCTCTTCCTGCTCTCTCAATTCATGTATTAGTCTTTAATTCGCTTCCTCCCGTTAGTGGGATTCCTATAGTTCTCTTTGAGTGTTCTCAAACTGCTCATGCCATTCCTGCCTTCTCTTTGAGTATTCTCAAGCTGCTCACGCAAATCCTGTATCAGTTTTTGAGTAGCTTCCTCATGCTTATGCTATCCCTGTATAAACTTTTGGATTGCCTCCTCTCTCTCTCTATCATGCTCATACAGCGTTCATGTACACTTTCAATCTTTTCATTTATCATGTTGGCCAGCAGTGTTTGTAGAGCTATTTGGGAACTGTCCTCTGGATTACTCATTATCTGTTCTGTCCCTTGATTATCTAGATTGGGAATTGAGATACTCGATTTGCCATTTCTCTTGTGTTTTTCCAGCTTACTCTGCCCATTTGAGATGAAAATAGCACCAGTTTTGTGCTAGAACACTACCTTAAGGCAAGCATCAACCAAAGTCTGAGTTTGCACAGTCAATAGTCTACAGATACAATCTAGTTCAACAGATACATCTATTCAACATCACACAACTGTATGTTAATGGGCTACGAACCGCAAAGAAGAATTTAGAAAACCAGAAATTATTAGGGTTAGAGAGAGATGTGTGTAAAAAATAGGAATAGATTGATGTGGGGAGGCACAGGGAGAGTTAACTAAGTCCTAATCTCAAAGCAGGAAATAGGTTGGGTAGGATGAAATTAGAGAGAGAGGAAAAAAGAAGATAGGAAAGGGAAAAGAAAAGAGACCAGAAAAAACAGAAAAATAAAAATTAATAATATTATGCAGAAGAAAGCAATCTATTTAGAGAAGAACGTGAATATATTGAGAGAAGGGGAGGGATATAAAAGAGATGTGAAAAACTTAAAAATAAAAATGCTTAAATATTATATAGGTATAAAGAGGTAGTACTGCTATTAAGGAATTTAAGTCTCAGAGGTTGTGAATTGAGTAATAAATTTGTGGATTAAGTGTGTATACAATGGGGGATAGGGTCTAATAATCAACTACGGGTTTATCTGAGGATTTGCAGGACAAGAGTTAAGTCACATAAAGAAGAATGAAAGAGAGGAAAAGGTGAAAACGATAAGAAAGGAAGAAAAAAGATCAGAAGTTCAGTAGAGCTAAACAAATAACAAAAAGATAATTAAAATAGAAAAAAAGGAGAAAGAAAACAAAAAAATGAAGAAAAACGCATACTCATGTATCCCTAAAATAAAAATTATAAGAGGAAAAAAAAGTTACTGGAAAACATTTTTTTTTTCAAAAAAGGCAAAAATTAAAGATTAAAAACAGTTTTAGAAGAGAAAAAAAATTTTTATGTAAGGTACCAAAAAAAAAAAAAAGGAGAAGAAGAAGAAAAAAAATGTTCTTTGATTTTTTTGGGAGGGTCCATAACCAGCCTCTTGTTGGAGTCTCTGGTCTGCTTGTGGTCCTGTGGCTTGGTTGGTTTCTTAAGTCAGTTTGTTTGAACAGGCAGAAAAATGCTCTGCTTTACCCAGGATTTTGCAACTATCCTCCCAGGCTAGTTCAATGGGAGGCAGATCTGCTTTCAGAATCACAAAAGTGGGGAATGCATTGATGAGGCTAGGTTCTGGGTAGAGTTGAGGCCTTTCAACAAACAGTAGCTTTTCCCAGGGGCTAGTTTGTGAAAACCTCACAGAGCCCAGGCTGGAGCCATTCTCAGGGTTTCTGTTTACTGAATTTCAATTGATTGTTCAGGCTGCTAGAGGGAGGGGCAGACTCTGGCTCTGATTACCCAGTGAAGAAAGTCCACTCCTAAGGCTGGCGCCTGAGCTGGGTGACTCTTCCCTGGGTGGATCTGAGTCTGGCAGGTCACGCCTCCGTTAAGTTCTTGTGACCTGCTAAATGACTCGTTTTATTCCAACGCCTGAGTTGGAGATAGCAGCTCCTCCCAGCTTTGTTGGAATCCAAGATGGAGATCACCGGTGCTGGGGGGAGAGGGGTGGCCTTCCCTCCTCTGCTCCCTGAGAAGGAGTGAGGATGTCAGGCTTCTACTCCCATCGAGTCTTGGTTCCTGGGTCGTCTCTGGTCTGCAAACTGCAGGATGAAGATGTCCACTCCTTGTCGGTTCTTGCTGGTGTTGAGTAGAATCCACTCACCCTCTGTGTCTGGCTCCTTCATTCTGGACTCTCTGTGGCTCAGGTTTGGCTGCTGCAGTCACAGCCGCCACAGCTGCCGCCCCAGCGGCGGCTGATGGCAAGAGCTCAGATGTGTCTCCTTGCCTGGATTTTCCCTCTCTGGCTTGACTCTCTGTCCTGTGATGGCACACTTGGTGTGATTCTCTGGCTTAAGACTGTTCACTGGAAACTTTAAAACTGCTTTCTATGCAAGGGCTTGTTTAGACTCCAGCTTCTCCTCTGCCATTTTCCTGGAACTCTGTTTCACATATCTTGACTAGGACTTCTCATGTTGGAGAAGAGGAAAGTCACAGAAAGGTTCTAGATTGATTATTCCCCAATATCATTCTTATTTATCTGCAATAGCAACAGAAGTAGCCTTGGTTACTCTTAGTATCATTCTTGTTTACATTTAGGAGTCTTGTTACTGAGGTATAGGGTGCAAACCCTTGCCTATTAAGTTGCTGTGCAAACAAACCTAAAATATCAAAGATTTAGCATAGTGAAAACTATGTTCTAACTAGATCAATCTGTAAGTATATATTTGTTTCCCATTGTTTCAGGGAACCCATTTTTGTTATCTTCTTTTTCACCACCTACTGATCCTATAAAATTCTGTAACATCCTGGGATTGCTGTATCTTTACTGTATTCTCTCATTTCTGTTGGAAAGGTCAGAAGGATAGAAAATTGAGTTCTTGTTTAAGTTTTACATTATTTTTTATTATTTTAGAAAATCTAATTCGAAATTACATAAATTATCTTTCTAATATTAGGAGATAGATTTCATTTCCATATTCTTACTCTAGCCTTCTACATGACTTTGGTACTTTGTGATGCACAAATGTGAAAATAAAGATAGGGAGCTGCTTATTTAGATATTATTTAGAATTTCGAGACTTTATTAATGCAAGGCCCTTAATAGTACGTACATCATACATGTGTACAAAGTTGGTGAAAACTTTTACTTATTTTCAGAAACTAGGACATGTGATATCCCTGTAGTTCCATCAGTTAAAGGTTGTAGTTGATTTGAGTTTACTAAACCAAGACTGCTGTAAGCAATTTCTACAGGTTTAGTGGCTTGAATTTATAATTTTACAGTTCTAAAGGACAGAAATATAGATGTTTCACTAGATTAAAATTTGGCCAGAGACAGAGCTGAAATATTTTCAGATGATTCTAGTGGAAAAGGCATTTACTTCCTTTTCGGCATTCCAGAAACTTCAAAATCTGGGTTGTTGTCTTTTCCTTTATTTTCTAATGTAGCATCTTTACACCTTTCTGGTGGTTCATCCCTTTCCAACTAAATCTGGAACTTTTAAGTGCTATTAGAGTATAGTTCCTCCATCTGATAATTATTCAAATTTGCGTTCCTTGTATAATGAAAGGTGATTATTTTACACATAACACAAATCTACATTTAAGGGATTTGATATTTGGGGAAGATAGATTTTTGGCAACGTAATTTTCTGCCTACCACAATGTGTGTGTAGCATTCTTACTACTGTATCCTGTTATCTTTTCATTTTAGATTTGAAAAACATATTTCTTCAATAAAATCTAAAATAAATTAGTACCCGAAGTAATTAATCCTAATTAAAACATTGTTACACCTTAGAAAACTTAAATCCCAGAAAGCAGCTCCTGAAATAGTTCTGGCACTATCATTTTTATACACTCTGCTTAAAAAGTTTCTCTTTTCAAGAACATTTTACTGCTATTTTTTGAAATATGATTACTATTTATTTGACAGCTATTTTTAAAGAATGCATGACTCCAGATTGGGTCTCTTTTTCTACCTTTGGTGTTTGTAATCTATTTCTGAAAGAACCAGCTATTTGATTTACATAAACTTCTTATTAAAGTTGAATCAGTGTGGAGAGGAAAAGAAGAAATAAGATGTCTCTGTGTATATGTTACGTTAAAAATGTACCTGCAACCTCTTTATCTTAACTTCATTTTTCATTATGTTTAGATTCTGATAAAATTGAGCTTCTCAATTCAAAATGTTAATGCAGTCTTATTTCATGCCTCCCAAAAGCAAACCAAAAATTACTACTGATTTCATCTTTTAAAAATTAGCAAAGACAAATGTGTATTAGATATGTAGAATTATGTTCAGACATTATTGTGGAAGCCAGAGAGGGAAAAAAACATCATGTTTTCTTCTTCCATGAGTCATTCTGATTTATTTCAGCTATTTCTGAAAGAATGAAATTCTTACTTGGATGCCTTTTACTTGATATCCACAGTGTGTCACTTTTCCTTTTCAATAGGAGAATTTGGAGAAAGAATGAGAATTCACAATAGAAAAAAGAGAAGAAAATAGAAGGAGAAATCTAGACATTTTATTCTTCCTCATCTCATTCACAATGTCTGGATAATGATTGTGGATATTAGATACAGTGTTCTAGAGTGATTAAACACATCTCTATAGACAAAGAAAACTCCCCATGCTACTGATCACATGGAAAATGCTTATTTATTTAAAAAAATGTAATAACATCAAACAGGAAATGTTATCTATTTGCTTAGTTCTTGTTTAGTATTTGTTAAATTCTGGTGTGGTATAGTTAACTATCATAAAGATATACAAGAACTGTAAGAAACTAAAATCTTACTATCATGTTCTAATATTAGCTTATTTCTTGCTGTGTTATATGTATGTGGCTCTATTTGAGTTTTGCATCTCTTTCACACGCCATATTCTTCCAGAATATAACTTGAAGGAAGACTCCCTCTGGAAATATGCTATTTTTATAGGTAAGGAGAAACAATCAGCTGTTAGGCACTGACAATGGGATAATAATTTTCCTCTAGAAATAGTCTGGTTCATTTTTGTAATCTGAAGTAAATCACATGACCAATCTTGACATTGCAGAGTAGAGTTAAAATTCACCTACAAGATGCTGATGCAGGTCATACAGCAATGTGCTAAGATATGCAACACTTGAGAAAAAGAGATAAAAGAAGAGAATTATAGTACAGTCAATAATACTTTCCATCACATGTCTCAGCAGGAAGGAAGCTATTATGTACCTTTGTTTCTAAACCTACTGAGAAATTCAAATCACATCGTTTATGCCTTGGATGTTATTAGAGAATATATTGATACTGAGATAGCATAAAATCTCAAAGAAAGCTGGAGTAATCTTTCAATACTACATTTTGTTCTGCTAGGAGAAGAAAACATTTTATAGAGAATACTTTATACTTTGTAATGTTATATATTTTCTTTTTCTAGAAATGTATTTTCTTTACTATATGTGACTACTCACCAGAATAAATGTCTTGCTTCTTGTGCAGATAGCATAGGCAATTAGATGTATATGGGGTTAATCAGTTGCCGTTTTTAAAAATGCAAAATATGGAGAGGGAGCTAATTAATGTACATATTTTTCCACCATCGCTTTCCACATCCCCTTCTTCCTTACTCGGAGACATAACCAATCAAGAAAGGGGCTTAGATATTATCTCTTGACTTTGAAAGTGGAAGCAGAATGGTATGGATGTTGGAGGTGACTGTTAATGGTGTTTTATATAATGTCACATGCAACAGCTCTATGAATCCTACAGGTCTAAACACTGTACTTCCTTAGTGAAGTGATAGGAATATCAGCCTTACTGGACTCAGTGTTGTGTTCTACTTCCTTTTCTACCACCTGGCCAAATTGTGATATGTAGAAATGGAATGAAAATGAATACCGTCTTAAGACAGTCCTTTAGGGCTGTGGAAATGTGGCTTCATGGTACAGTGACTGCCTAGCATACATGAAATCCTGGGTTCAATTCCTGAGTATAATATAAACAGGAAAAGGATCACTGGAATTGGTGCTGTGGCTCAAGTGGCGGAGTGCTTGCCTTAAGGCAAATAAATAAATAAATAAGATCAGGAACAGGTCCTTTACCTTGAATTCAAGCCTCAGGACTGGCAAAAAATAATTTAGTTAGTAAATGCAAAATAAAAAACACATACTTGGAATATATAATTGCTACATACATACTGAAATCTGACATTGTCCCTAATTCATCTACTTTACCTATATTAGGATACTGTGCTGAAAAAAAAAGTTTTGTTCATTAGGTAATGGCAATTAATGCTAGATATATGCATAGATAACAGATGACGATTAACCCTAGAAATTCAAGTATTCCAGGCTTTTGAGTGGTCACTACTAATCACAATGATAAGTGTAGGCTAAGTGAGATTTGGAAAACTTTTTGGTCAGTAATGGCACCACAAAGGCAGAGGCTAATTAATAGTTATGACAAACGAGAAGGAAGAACTCCAGATGGAAGGAATAAATAATAGTAAATAAGTTATACCAGAAACTGTTTCATTCAACTATTTTGGGGTATTGAAGGATTAGTTATAATCTAGGCTTATTCCTCTTGCATTTAGCATTCTAAATCCCTTAGGCTAGTTCTTAATCTCTGTGTGCTAAATTATATCTCCTTCTATGCTGCCCTTTCTTGCTTGATCTCCTTTGCTTTCTAAAAATCTCAATCTTTCTCTATTTCTCTAGAACATTTTCTGATACAAAGTCCACATACCCAGTAGGCAGAGGAAGATAATCTAAGGGTCCCATAGCTCATGACTTCTTAATGTAACAACATGGAAAAGGAGGACATATTTATTGCTACCTCAAATATTCTGAAAAGCTGCAATGTCAATATTTGATTCAAAGTTCCAATCTTTGTCTACATAGTGTCATTAAGTGAACATAAATGCAAATATGATCTGGGTGCCAGAGGCTCACAGCTGTATTCCTAGCTAACCAGGAGGTTGAGACTAGAGGATTGAGATACATAGCCAGCCTTGGCAGGAAAGTCCATGAGATTCTTATCTTCAATTAAGCAAAAGAAAACTGGAAGTGGTACTGTACCTCAAGTGGTAGAGTGTGCACCTTGAGCTGAAGACCTGAGGGACAGTACCCAGGACTAGACTTCAAGCCCCTGATCCAAAAAAAATGCAAATATGACTTTGAGTTTCCCCAAGAGGAACTATAAAGTAAACAGTATTCTTCCCAAGCAGAAAAAAATAATTCCAAAATAATTCATTGTACTTACTTTTGCTGAGTTAAGTTATGGCTTCTTTGCTGAACATATTCTCTTTTAAAATTGTCAAATATAAGCTTTATATTTCATCTAATATTTATACAAAAATCTTTATACTGTTGATGTCATTTTGCTTTCTTACTATCTCAGTTCAAAGCCAACCCAGAGAGGGAGATTGTCAAAATCTTACCTGTAATTAAAACCAAAAAGCCTGAAGTGGAGTTTTGGCTCAAGCAGTAAAGTACTAGCTTTGGGGTCAGGTGGGCAGACAAGTCAACTGTTCAGAGACAGAGTCCAGCATCTGAGTTCAAGCTCCAGAAGCAGCACAAACTAAACAAAGAATAACAAGAACAACAAACCCACCTGATATATCGTTGGTACCCTCCATCTGGGGCCACCTCAGGAGGTCCTCTGCGGCTTCCTGGAAAGGGCATTAGGGAGGTACTCCAGATGTCATGTACCACCTATGAAGGAAATGATGTGGAGCTCCTTTGAAAAGCCATGTAGGATCTCTTCCCAAGGTCATGTGGGGCTTCCTGAAGACATCTTAGAACTCCTCTGATGGGTTTCTTGAAAGGTTCATCTGGGACTTCCTCAAGAGGCCATCTGAGACCATTTCTGAATGTCATGTGGGGCATCCTCAAGAGGCCATCTGGGACCTTCACACATCATTTGGGGCCTTCTCATGAGGCCACTGTGATCTCCTCCATAGGTCTTCTGGGACTTCCTCCAGAGGTCATCATTGAGAAACTTGGGACTTTTGGGTAAGTATCTTTGGCTAGTGGTCTGTGTGTGCTTGCTGATAGTTTTATCTGTGCCATGTATATACCTCTCTTGACTCTTTTTTCCAGCATCGGAGAACAATGTCCTAAAGTTCTCATAAATGAAAAATCTTCTCCCCCGTTGTTACAAGATCCCCCAGGGGAAGACACATTAGCATATGCTGTCTCCTATTCTGTGCCATCAGCACTTTGTATGTCAAGTCCCCCATCTATCAGAAGTGTTTTCTTGTACTAGCCTGAGGTGTTACAAGGTGGTACAGCCCCTTTATTACCTAGAGACATGGCAGAGATGGTGTGTAAACCCTATGTCTGATGTATGTTGACTTTATAAGTATTGACCTGTATAACTGGAAACAGCAAAATCATGACAGGTTTGTGATATTACAGTGGTTTAGTGATATAACAATGGCAATGTGATATCACAATTGTTATGAGGTCACAAAGGGTTTCTTATATCAACCCACTTGCCACATTTGAAAAAGAATGAAATCACACGAGGCATTCACGAGTTTGTCATAATGACAATGAGATGCTATAATGCTATGATGTCAATTATTTGTGATATCACATAGAGCTGATGGTGTCATAACGATAATGTGCTGTCACACTGGCGATGATGTCACAAAGGGTTTGTGATGTTACAAAATGGCATGTCTAATCTCAATTGTCCTTAGTTCACAATGTCACAATGATGATATGTTTATGCCAAGGGACTGTGATGTCACAAAGCCTATGCGGTTTTTCAAAGGAACTACATTGTCATAATAAGTGTGGGATGTTAAATAGTGATTGTGATGTCACAGTGGCAATGTTATATCACAGAGCATTTGTGATATCAAAGTTATAATGAAGTTACATTGGGATAGTGGTGTCAAAACGAGATTGTAATATAAGAATCACATATCCATTTTGAATTACTTCTACTTCACAATAATCATATGAATTCCCAGAAAGAACTAGAAGTCCAGAAGCCCATGAATTTTCTAAAATATTAAGTGGTAATCATTGGTTTGTGATAATACAATGGGATAGTGATATAACAATGGCAAGATGATGTCAAAGATCATATCATAGTAATATTTTGATGACACAATTCGTTGGTGACTCTATAACAGTGATGATGTCCCAATATGTTTTTGATGTTACATTGGGTTGGTGATGTCACAAATGCATGTGGGAAATCAATTATCATTATATCACAATTTGTATATGAGTTCAAAGCGTGACTGTGATGTCTCCAAAGGCATGCATTGTCACAAATGTGAAATCCTAATAGGTTTATGATGACACAATGTGACGCAATGGTCAGGATTTCTGGCAGTGGGTTCTCAGGAGTAGCCATTATTTCACAGTGGATTTCTGGTATCAATTTTTATATCTTAAATATGAGGTTAAATTCTGATTATGAGCTCATATAGAACTTAAGATATCACATGGTAGCAGATCAAAAATTTATGAGAACAGTTGTTATGTCATAGTGGTTTATTGATATAACAATAACAATGTAGGTCACAAAGGTATTGTGATGTAACAATGGTTATGATGTCATAATTGGTTTCTGATATCAACCCACATGCCACTTTTGAAATAGAACAAAATCACAGAACAGTCATTCACACTGTGTCAATGATTTCATATGTGATGTCATAATGTCATGACATCATTGTAGTTTGGTATTGTCAAAATAAGCTGATGCTGTCATAATTACAATGGAATGTTTCACTGGTGCTGATGTTACAAAGTGTTTATAAAATGTTACAATATCATATCATTAGTTCAAAATGACCACATTTGTATACAAAGTAACTGTGATGTCACAAAGGCCAAAAGTTTCTTCAAAGTTGCTAAGAGTTCAAAATGTGGGATGTCAAAATGTGATCATTACATCACAATGGCAATGTGATGCCAAAAAGGTTTATGAGATCACATTGGTCAAGAAGTCACAGTTGGTTAGTGATGCCATAATACTTTTGCTTTAGCAAAATGACCTGTCAAATTTCAATTGCTACTAGTTCCCAATGAGGATATGTTCACAGAAGGAACTTGAACACAAAAGCCATGATTTTTCTATAAGATTATGAGATCTTACTAGGTTTATGAAAACACAAGTCGCTTAAGGATTCAGGTGGACCTGTTGCAACAATGAGAAGTACAAATTGTCATGTCAAAAACGAGCTTTACAATGTCAGTGGGGGGAAAAGGGAAGGATTGGGGGGAGGAGGGGGAGGCTGGGAAGGGAGGTGAAGGATAAACAAAGGAGGAGGCTGCAATGCTTGGTAAAAAATGTATGCATTATCCTGCCCATGTAATTGTAACCCCTCTGTACAATATGTTCACAAATTAAAAAAAAAGAAAAGAAAACACAATGGTACAGTGATAATGCAATGGGAATGTGATGTCACAATATCATGCATAGTAATTTTTTCATTTCACAATTAGTTGGTGATGCCATAATGGTGATTGGTCACAAAAGGTTTCTTATGTAAAAATCAATGAAGTTGCAATGGCATGCTGGATCTAACTTACCATTACTTTATTATGAGTATATGAGTTCACAAATGGACAATGATATTGCCAAAGATCTGTGTTGCCACAAATGTGATGAAGTCCTAACAGGTTTGGAATGTCACAATGTGAAACATTGGTCATGATGTAACAGTCGTTATGAGGACACAATTGGTTTCTGATATGAACTCCTATGTCACAAGTGAAATAGAAAGTATTCACAAAAGAGGCATTCACAATGACAATGGTTGTTATAATTCTATAATACCATTGTAGTTTGGTTATGTAACAGTGAGCTGGTGGTGTAATAAATACATGTGATATCATAAATGTTTTGAGATGTTACAATGGCATGTCTGATATCAGTGGTCAGAACACAAGATATGGATACAAAATGGGACTGTGAGGTCACAAATGTCATTTGGTTTTTTCAAAAGTAGTAGTAGGCCAAAATAGATTTGGGATATCAAAATGTGGTTGTGGTATCACAAGGGCAATGTGATGTCACAATGTATTTGTGATGTCACAGGTGTGAAAAAGTCATAATGGCTTTTTGATGTCACAACGAACTTGTAATATCACAATGACATATCCAATTTCAATGACTAGTTCACAATGAGCATATGAGCTTATAGCTGCAGCCTGTAGTCCCAATGTGCATGAAATTTCTAAAATATAGTCATACTAAACTTTTGAAAACACAACGGGACAGTGATATAACACTGTCAATATAATGTAACAACATCATGTCAAAATAATGCTTTGTCACAAAAGGATGGTGAACTAAAAAATGGCATGCCAGATCTCAATTGTCACTAATTCATGAGCATATAAGTTCACAAATGGACTGTGATGTCTCCAAAGGCATGTATTTTCACAAATGTAATGAAGTTCTAAAGGATTTATGATATCATGACATCTGGCAGTGTGATGTGAAAATTCTCATGATGTCTCAGTTGATTTCTGATATTATATCTCATACCTGAAATATTATGAAATTGAAAAGAAATTATGAGCTCACAATGTCCAAAGATATCACTATGGCAGTATGTCACAAAAATTAGGAAGACAAGAGAGGTTTGTGAAGTCACAGTGGGTTATTCATATCACTAAGCAATGTGATATCACAAATGTACTGTAAAGTCACAGTGCTTGTGAGGTATCAATGCATTTCTGATATCAATCCATATGCCATATTTGAAACAGAATGAAATCAGACTAGGGATTCAGTTTCTATGATGTCACAATGACAATGTGATGTCAAAATTCTATGGTGTCATTGAAGTTTTGTGATGTCACAATGAACCGATGTTATCAACTACAATTTGATGTCACCTTCGTGATGATGTCACGAAAGAGTTATGGTTTTACAATGTCATGGCTGTTCTCAATTATTATTAGTTCACAATGATATACGTACACAAATGGCCTGTGATGTCACAAAGGCCATGTGTTTGTTCAAAGGTGCTAAGAGGTCATAATAGTTTTGGGAAGTCACAAGGTAATCATGATATCAATATGGCAATGTGATGTCACAATAGATTTTTGATGTCACAGTGGTGATGAGGTCACAGCGGATTTAGTGATGTCACAACCTATTTTCGAATATCAAATTCACATATCCAATTTCAATTTCTACTACTTCACAATAAGTAAACGAGTTACCAGAATGAGCTTGAAGTCCCAAAGTCCAGGCATTAAAAAAATAATATTAGGAGGTAAAATACTATGTTTGTAAAAACACAATGGGACAATAGCAAAGTTGCAATGTCATATCACAAAGCATGTCATAACAATGTTTTATGTCACAATTAGTAAGTGAAGCCATAAATTGTCATTAAATCCCAATTAGTATTTAAGGTCACAATATGCTGTCATGTCTCTAAAGAAATGTATCGTCACAAATTATATGAAGTACTAACAGATTTTTCTGTCACATTGTGACACTATGGTCATGACATCTGGATTTGTGATGTTACAGTGGATTTCTGATACCACACGTTATACCATAGGTAACAACATCACCAGTGTGATATCACAATGTTGTTATGACATGATGTTTGTGACATCACAAAATGACAATAGCATTTTGACATCACATTGTAATTGTGATGTCATGAACACATATGGATGCCTATTCTCTGGTTCTTTAC
This sequence comes from Dipodomys spectabilis, assembly GCF_019054845.1. Taxonomy (NCBI): domain Eukaryota; kingdom Metazoa; phylum Chordata; class Mammalia; order Rodentia; family Heteromyidae; genus Dipodomys; species Dipodomys spectabilis. Next base: position 661,895 of record NW_024871049.1, read on the forward strand.
AATTCAAATGTGGCATATGGGTTGATATCAGAAACCCAATGTGACATCACAACCATTTAGGCCTTCATCATGGCATTGTGGTATTAATAAGCCACTGTGATATCACAAACCTGTCCTGTAGTCATGAGGTTTCATACATGATGCCATTGTAATATCTTTGCTCTTTGTGGGCACAATATCTGTTTTTGACTGCAAAATATTTCAGATATGATATGTGATATCAGAAATCCATTGGGACAACATGAAAATTGTGACATCATACTGCCACACCATGAAAATTGTGTCACATTGTGACATCACAATCCTGTTAGGACTTCATCAAATTTGAGACAACACATGCCTTTGGAGATATTACAAACCCATTGTTAACTTGTATATTCATTATGAGTTAATGAAAATTGAGATCAGGCACGCCACTGTGACATAACAATTTTGATATCATTATCCTGCTGTGTGTTGAGAAACCTATTGTGACCTCGTAACATTTTATAAGATTCATAAACTTTTAGACTTCAATGTCTTTCTGTGATCTAACAGCAATGGAAACTGGACTGTGATATTACAAAGTCATTGTGACATCATAAAATCATGAAGACCTCACAACCATTGTGATATTATATTGCCATGCTGATATCACTAACACATTGTAATAACACATCTGTCCTCTTATTACATTTTTGACATGATGTCATTGTGAAATCTTATGCTATATGTGAGCTCATAATGTTTTCAACCTCATAATATTTCAGGTGCGTCAACTGATATCAGAAATCTACTGTGACATCATGAACACTCTGACATCACACTGCAAACATCACGAAACATTGTGTAACATTGTGACATCACAAATGTGTTTGGACTTCATTACATTTGTGACAACACATGCCTTTGGAGACATCACAATCGCTTTGTTAACATATACTCATTGTGAGTTAATGACAATGGAGATCTGGCATGCCATTGTGACATTACCAACCCATTGTGAAATCTCAAACCAATTGTAACCCAATAATTAGTATGGCATCACCACATAATTGGGACATGAAAACATTATGTCTTTATATTTTGATATAACAAGACTTCGTGAAGTCTAATTTCATTGTGACCTTATCACCACTGAGACATCAAAAACCCATTTTTTCATCAAATAGCCATTGTGACATCACAATCACATTGCGGCATCACAAACCTATTGTGAAGTCTTAGCAGTTTTGAAAAAAAAAACACATACCCTTTGTGAAATGACAGTCCCTTTGTGTACCCATAATCTCATTGTGAACTAATGAAAATTGAGATCAGACTTGCAATTGGAACATCACAAAACTTTTGTTACATCATCACTAGTGTTACATCACAGTGTGATTATGACACCATCAGCTCATTGTAATATCACAAAACTACAATCACATAATAACATTAACACTACACATTGTCATTATGGCAAAATAGACACACTGTGAAAACCTATTCTGTGATTTTATTCTATTTCCAATATGGCATGTGGGTTGTTAGCAGAAAAACATTGTTACCTCATAACCATTGTGATATCACATTGCCATTGTGGTATCACTAGCACACTGTGTCATCTCAGACCTGTCCTGTCCACATAAATTTTGTGACGTGCTGGCATTGTGATATCTTAGGCCCTTTGTTAGCTCATAGTCTGTTTTCATCTTTATAATGTTTCAGGTGTGACATATGATATGAGAGACTGTGATATCATGAAAAATGTGACATCACACTACCAGATGTCATGACTACTGCATCACTTTGTTCCATCACAAACCTGTTAGGAATTCATCAAATTTGTGCCAACACATACCTTTGGAGACATCATATTCCCAGTGTGAACTCATATACTAATTGTACATTAATTACACTTGTGATTCTGTATGTCATTGTGACATCACCTACTCATTGTGACAGCACAAACTTATTGTGACCACATCACCTGTATGTTATCACCAAATAATTGTGATGTCAATCCATCATTATGACATTATTATGACATTATGTTGTATTTTGATATCACAGTCCCATTGTGTTTTCACAAACATAATAATTAAAGGCCTTTGGAAATTCAAGCTCCAATATTTGTATCCTCATTGTGACTAGTAGCTGTTGAAATTGGATATATTTTAATATTAAAACTCATGACTTCAAGAACATATTGTGACCTCATCACCTATGTGATCTCATAAACCCATTGTTAAAAACACATTGGCCTTGTGACATCACAATCACATTGTGACATCGCAAAATGTTATGACCTCTTAGGACCTTTGACAAAACATGGCCTTTCTGACATCATAGTCCATTTTTTAACCATATCTTCATTGTGTACTAATGACAATTGAGATGAGGCATGTAATTATAATATTACAAACCCTTTGTGACATCATCCCCAGAGTGATATCACATTTTCATTATGACAATATCAGCTCCTTGTATCATCACAAAAGTGTAATGACATCACTATATGATATCACTTTGTCATTGTGACATCGTAGACACATTTTTCAAAGTCTATCCTGAGATTCCATTCTTCTACAAATGTGGCATCAAAGTTGGTAACAGCATTTGTGACCAAATAACTTTTGTGACATCACAACCTCTTTGTAAAATAACATTTCAATTGTGATATCACTAACCCATTGTGATATCACAAACCTGCTCTCTTCTCATGGGAAGTAGGAATTGCATTCATTTAATCAATACAACTTCTGCTTGGAATGAACATAAAGGAAATATGGAGAGAAAAGCAATTATGTAGAATTAGGAAAAATATATATGAAAATAAACCCTCATAAATAAACGTTTACAAAGGATTTGTTTTCAGCCTCCTAGGACAGTCATAAAACCTCAGATACATTAAGCATAGATACATAGTGTGTATTCTATATATTTATACCCAAGTATTATTCTGTATGTGTATAACTCATGCATTATAAGAATTATCGTTTTTTGAGTCTATGCAATCCTAGGAACTTGAACTCAGGGCCTGTGAGAGCCTTTCGTACTCAAGGTTTATGTTCTCCTAATTGGGCCGTATCTCCAAACTTGCTTTTTTGGATTAATTTGAGATAGAGTTTCAGGGACTTTTCTACTCAGGTTGACTTTGAACAATAATCCTTAGTTCTCAGCCTCCTGGAAAATTTACCTTAGTTCTATGTATTTATTGAAAAAACTACAGCCTGTATTACTTTTGCCCATAAAAAATTCAAGCTCACTTTTTAAAAAAGTTATGCTTAAATTTCCTAAGGTATGATAGAAATGACTAGATGGTTATCAATCCTATTATATAATGACATGGTTAATGGGCACTTTAAAGTGAGATATGGCATAAATTACAAAGTAAACTTTTCTTAGGGAAGCAAGATGTATGTAAATAAATTCAGACAAAAATTAAGGTTTAATTTTCTATGTCAACAATATAAAAAAGTACAAGCCAAAGAGTGAGAAAATGTATACTTCAATTTATTTGTCAACATGTCCATGAAAAATTATTGATTGACCAAGTCTCATACACTTGTATTGCCGAATACTGAAGAAGGAGGACCAGAGTGAAAGGTCACCTGAGAATCACTGTTTCGAGAAAGACAAAAAGAAATTTTAAACAGCTGCCTCATTTTTAGTCAGTTATAGATCTATTTTGAGCACCTCAAGCAAGCAGTAACATACACAGTTTTTCACTACAGATTTTTTTGTTTAGTTAGCCTTTTTAGTCTTTCAAAGATTCCCCATATTAATTTCCAAATGAAAACAAATATCTTTCTAGACTACTATTTTATCATTCAATTATGCAAAAAAGAAAGAATTTGAGACCAAAGGACTTAGAATGGAACAGGTACTCCATATACTATTGTGTAAATAATTATAGGGCTTTCCATTCTAGAAATGTGAATAGACTCCCTGGTAGATCTAGAATGGAGCCTTAAAATTTAAAAATGTTAGATATATTTCCATCTTCAATATTATATCTCACATCATATTCATATTTTTAATATAAATTTAATTGTAAAAATACTGTACAGGAGGGATTTCATTTACACATGTAGGATAATGAGTACATTTCCTATGGAGCATTGTTACCTTCTCCTTTTTTCTCCCTACCATCATTTGCCTCCCCACCCCACAAATCCTCCCGCCCTTCTCTCTGATGTCCTAAAGTTCATTTTCAACATAGTGTCCTGTATATCTCATCGTTACAGAGGGTCAACCTGTATCCCCATTTAAGCATTTTGTTTTTTCCCTTCCTCTCTCCAAATTACAAAAATGTATATACAAGGTGCAGAACACCAGAATTAAATACAGTGAAAAAAGTGGTTATAACGTTAGGGAAGTACACACAAAAGAAACAAAAGAATCAAAGAGTGGATTATAAGTACATTAAAAACAATACCAAGCAAGAAAATACCAAATGTGTTTCTGGTTTGGGGAACATTTTGTTTGTGGTCATATATACATTGCATTTTGCTTTCTCTGTTTGTCCTAGACATGTTCTAGTCAAGCAAACAAGGGAAAGCATAGGAAATATATTCCTTAAGGCCTGGCTTACTTCATTTAATATAATTTTTTCCAAGTCTTTCTATTTCCTAACAAATGGGGCAATGACAATTTTTTCTGATGGAGGCATAGAATTCCAATGTGTGTGTGTGTGTGTGTGTGTGTGTGTGTGTGACATTTTCTTGATCCATTCATGTATTGAGGGACTCAGGGTTGAGTCCATATGTTAGCTATGATGAATAATGCTGCAATAAACATGATGTATTGCATTGTTAGTATGGCATTGTTTGTGATCATTTGGGTAAATGCCCAAAAGTTGGATTGCTGGGTTACAAGAGAGGTCTATAAGAAGTGTTTTGAGGAACCACCATACTGCTTTCCAGAGTGGTTGAACAAGTTTACACTCCCACCAACAGTGTAGTAGGGTTCCCTTCTGGCCATATCCCCTGGAGCACCTGTTGTTACTGGATGTCTTGATTATAGCCATTCTAACTTAGGGGAGGTGGACTCTCAGCCTTGTATTGACGGATAGGAAAAATGAGCATTTCCTCATGAGTTTATTGGCCATTCTTTTTTCCTCTTCAGACAAGTCTCTCTTTCGTAGCCTACTTATTAATCTTGCAGTTGTTACTTTAAGGATTTGTTGTTGAGGGATTTAATTTTTGAGTTCCAAGTATATTTAAGATATGAGACACTTGTCCATTGTGAGGCTAGTGAAGATTTTCTCCCAGTCTCTGGACTTTCTATTGATCTTGCTAACTATTTCTTTTGACTTGCAGAAGCTCTGCAGTTTCATACACTCCCATTTCTCCAACATTTCTTTTATTTCTTGTGTATCTGCCTCGCTATTAAGAAAATGTCGGCCCCTGCCAAGGAGTACTAGAGATTTTCCTATTCCTTCCTGCTTTTATTTCGAGGTCTTTGATCTATTTGGAGTTTATTCTGGTGCAGGGTGATATATAAAGATCTGGCTATAGTTTTCTACAAATGTTTAATCAATTTTACCAGCACCATTTTCTGAAAAGTCTGTCTTTCTTCCATTATACTTCTTTAGCTTCCTTGTTAAAGATTAGGTGGCTATAGTTCTGTTGGTTCATTTCTATGTCTTCACCCATTGTCTTCAGGTCAGTACTTGTGTCAGTACCAAGCTGTTTTGATTACTAGGGCTTTGTAATAGAATTTGAAATTTGGAATCAAATCCTCCAGCACTGATCTTTCCACTAAGGATTGTTTTTGCTATTCAGGGCCTTTCATTTTTCCATTTAAAGTTTTGGATTGCTTCTTCTACTTCATTGAAGAATGAGGTTGGAATATTGATATGTATCACATTGAATTTGAAGTTAGCCTTTGTCAGTGTTGTCATTTTCCCAATGATATCCCAATCCTGGGAAGTTTTTCCACTTGCTTAATTTTATGTTAATTTCCTTTTCCAGGCTTTTTAAGGTTTTCGTTATAGAGTTCCATCACCTCTTTTGTTAACTTCTATTTTATTTTTTGTGGGGCTATTTGAAAAGTATTGCTTTCTTAATGTCAGCCTGTTTGAATGTGGTGTATAATTTTTTTAATTGTGATCCTACTGTACAGAGGGCTTACATTTACATGCAAGGTTATGAGTACATTTCTTATCAAGCATTGTGGCCTCCTCCTTTGTTTGCCTTTCCTAACACTTCCCATTTCCCTCCATCCCCTTTCCCCTTTCCCACCTCCAACATCCGGCCAAAGTTGTAAAGTTCATTTTTTGACTATGTCATTGTTGCAATGGGTCCACCTATATCCCTATTTAACCAATATGTATTTCCCTTCCTCTCCACAAATTATAGCAACATCAAATAAAGGGGTTATACCATGCGGGCGGGACATAAAAAGCAACAAAGAAATCATCTTATAAATATGTTAGAAACAATCGCAAGAAAGAAGAAACCTTGTGGTGTATAATATTTTTGAATGAGTTGTTGAAGTGGATTGGAAAAGAATTTTTGAGAACTTTTGCATCAATTTTCATCAAAGGAATAGGTCTATCTTTCTCTTTCTTTGATCAGTCCTTGCCTGGTTTGGGGAAGAGAATAATGTTGGCATCATAAAAACAAAACAAAACTAAAACATTGTGGTAATGAATTTTTGCTTTCAATTGCATTTAGGAGTTAGAGGAGTATTGGTGTGAATTCTGATTTGAAGGCCTTGTAGTATTCAGCTGTAAATTCACCTGGTCATGGGCTTTACTTGAGTGGGAGGTCTTTCATTGCTGCTTCTATATTGATACTTGATATGGATCTGTTCAGTTGGTTTAAATCATCTTGGTTTAGTTTGGGTATGGCAATATTTGCTAGAAATTCATCTACATATTTAATATTCTCAATCTGTTGCCACAAAGGTTTGAGAATATTCCCCTTATTAAAACCTAAATCTTGGCCATTTCTATAGTGATGTTTCCATTCTCATCTGTGTGTTTGTCTATTTGGATTTGTTCTCTTCTTTTTCTGATAAGATTTGCTAAGGGTCTGTCAATTTTATTATTTTTATTGTGAAAATACCATACAGAGGAGTTACAATTACATGGGCAAGATAATGAGTACATTTCTTATTAAGCATTTTTGCTTCCTCCTTTGTTTCCCCTTTCCATCCTTTCCCATATCTCCCCTGCCCCCCCCCCACCCGGTTGTAAAGTTCGTTTTTGACATAATGACTTGTACAAATCATTGTTGCAATGAGTCCACCTGTATCCCTATTTAAACTATTTGTTTTTTCCCTTCCTCTTCACAAATTATACCACCATCAAATACAGTGAAATCAGAGGTTTTACCATGGGAGAGGGACATACAAAGCAACAAAGAAATAATCTTATGAATATGTTAGAAATAATAGTATGAAAGAAAAACAAATAAACATTTGAATACCTATCTTGGGGTTCATTTACCTAACATCAACTTATCTGACCTTTGCTGCTTGACTCAGTCATGTACTAGTTATTACAAATAAGGGAAACCATGGGACCTATGTTTCTTTGGGCCACGTCTCTAGAGAGGAAAGAAGGATGGCCAATAGATACATGAAGAAATGCTCAACCTCCCTAGCCATAAAAGAAATGCAAATCAAAACAATATTAAGATACCACCTCACTCCAGTTAGAATGTCTAAAATCAAGAACTCTAATAACAACAGATGCTGGAGGGGATGTGGACAGAAGGGAACCTTACTGCATTGTTGATGGGAGTGTAAACTTATTCAACCACTTTGGAAAGTAGTATGGAGGTTCCTCAAAAGACTCCACATAGAGCTCTCCAATGACTCAAGTTTGTTTTGATTTGTATTTCTTTTATAGCTAGAGAAGTTGAGCTTTTCTGCAGGTGTCTATTGGTCTCAGACAAGCAGAAATGGTCAGATAAGTTTATGTTAATCGAAATGAACCCCAACTTAAGGACTCAAAAGTTTTTTTTTCTTTCTTGCTATTTTAAATTATATATATATATATATATATATATATATCATATTTCTTTGTTGTTTCTATGTCCCTCCACCTTAGTATAACCCGCGTTTTCACTGTATTTGATGTTACTATAATTTGTTGAGGGGAAGGGTAAAAACAAATTGCTCAAATAGGGATAAAAGTGGATCCATTGCACCAATGAGATATACAAGATCTTCTGTTGAAAATGAACTATACATCTTTGGTGCAGGTGGGGTGGGTTGGGAAGGGATGGAGATGGGAAACAAAGGAGGAGGCAACAATGTTTGATAAGAAATGCACTCATTACCTTGCCCATGTAATTGTAACCCCTCTGTACAGTATTTTCACAATTAAAAAAAAAGATTCATAGGTTTATGATGATGAGAATATTAAGTAAACCATGGTGATGCCAGTTTTGTTACGCTTTAGCACATATGATTATGAACTATGCATACTTGATGATAATAAATAATTATGTTAATTCTTTGTGTATATTGTGCTCAATGTTACATCATCATTTCAGAGTACACCTCTCATAATTAATGTGAAAAGTAGCCTACAAAATGCTTAAATTGCTGGGATGAGCTTGTATATGTCTCTAATTGAGAGGTTGTAAAAAGAGGCTCAAGGCCAACATAGGCAATGTGAGATTCCATTCAAAACAATGATAATAACAAAATGTCCCACAATACCTTCGTAGCACATCTCTTGATTACCTTAACATGTCACATCAAGTGACTATTCTGTGCCACTTAGGACAGTGTAACACATTTTGTCGTGTTCACAGAACAATGACAAATCAAACATTTGCTATGGTGAATAAGATGCAGTAAACATAGTTGTGCTGCTAGCCTAAGTATGGCCTTCCTTGCGATCATTTGGGTAAATGTCCAAATGTGGGATTGCTGGGTCATAAGGGAGCTCTATGTGCAGTCTTTTGAGGAACATCCATACTGCTTTCCAAAGTGGTTGAACAAGTTTACACTCTCACCAACAATGCAGTATGGTTCCTTTCTGGCCACATCCTTTCCAACATCTGTTATTATTAGATGTCTTGATTATAACCATTTTAACTGGACTGAGGTGGAATCTCAACGTTGTCTTCATTTGCATTTCTTTTATGTCTAGAGAAGTTGAACATTTCTTCATGTGTCTATTGTCCATTCTTACTTCTATTCAGAAATCTCTCTTCAAGTCTTTAGTCCATTTATTAATCATCCAGGAGTTTCTTTGAGAATTTGAGGTAGGGGGATCGAGTTCTAGGTATGTGTTGTTGGTGGTGGTGGTCGTAGGGCTTGAACTCCGGGCCTGAGAGTGTCCCTCAGCAATTAAGCTCAAGGATAGCTCACTACCACTTTAGTAACTGTGCCATTTCTTTTTTTTTTTGATGGTTTATTGGAGATAAAGTTTCACAGACCTTCCTGACTTTGAACCACGATTCTAAATCTCAGCCTCCTGAGTAGCTAAGGTTACAGGCGTGAGTCATCGGCGCCCAGGAGAGTTCTAAGTATATTTTAGGATATAAGACCTTTGTCGGTTGTACTTCTAGGGAAGATCTTCTCCCACTCCAGGGGCTTTGTGTTGATCTTGCTATCTATGTCCTTTGCCTTGCCGAACTTCTGCAGTTTCATGCAATCCCATTTGTCCAATCTTTCTTTCATTTGTTGTGTTTCTGGGTCTCTATTAAGAAAATTTTGGCCTGTGCCAAGGAGCACTAGAGATTCTCATTTTCCTTCTTGCAATGTTTTCAGGGAGTCTGCTTTTATTTTGAGGTCTTGGACTGGACTTCTATATGTGCATAGAAGATGTGGTAACTTAAGGAAATAACACTTAAACTGAAAGAAATCAGTCATGGACAAGAGTGTAAGGAATAAACAATAGATCATGTTCACTCTAAGAGTTGAAAAAAGTGATCTCTCCAATTACAGAACTGTTTGTGTGTGTGTGTGTGTGTGTGTGTGTTGTTTTTTAATAGACAGAAATGTCCCAACATAAGGCAAAATATTGAATATTAAGTTATTATCATATAAAAATAATTTTCACATGAAAATACATTTTTACAATTTCTACTTAAGCACAAAATTTTAAAACCATATACACTATTATTTTGATAAATACAACATGAAATATAAAGAAAATAATGGATATTTTACAGAAGAGCTAGAGTATTGGATTTAAATATGCTGAATTATCTCAGATTATTGAAAAGTTAGGTTCTAGTCAGGAATTTTGAGTTTCTTTCAGGCCTCATTTTTCTTTTTCTTTTTTTCATTGCATGGGAATTTTTTTATTAATAAGTGTTTTTTTATTGTGAAAATACCATACTGATGGGTTACAATTCCATGAGCAAGGAAATTAGTACATTACTTGTCAAGGATTGGCAGGCCTCATTTTTCAGTTGTTACCTAACTGTATATAGTATCTCCCACACAAATCGTCCCATATTCATTTCCCTGAGTGTCTCTGATTTTTCCATTTTTTTCCCCATTTTTAAAGTTTTAATTTTTTTGAAATTTAAAAAGCCTGAATGGGAATACCTATATCTTATTTCAGGTATATGCAACATAGAGCAGGAGAATGAAACCAACAGAACTAACAGTGACCTGAAAAATATCAGTTCTGGGGCAATGGGAATATAATTTCTATTATGTCTAAAATGATGAGGGACCAATGGTGGATGTCAAATATTTCTTCTGAATGCTCACATCCATGCTAATGTCTAGTTACATTTAATGCTACTGGGGAAAGAAAAATATAAACAGGGATTATTAGAAGCAACTAGGTAAAAAGCCTTGAAATAAATTGTGATCATTTTACCTTTCTCTTAAAGTCACCAAAATATTTAGTGTTAGGTATATAGTTGAATTAAGTCATAGTTACAAGTATTAAGTGTCTTAATCATTTATAAAAAGGAATCCATTTATTTTCTAGTGTGTTTGAAAGCATTTTATCTTTTCTTAGAAAAGAAAAAGAATCTAGCTTTAGTTTTCTACATGTAGTTAACCAGTTTTGCCAGCACCATTTACTGAAGAGGCTGTCTGTCTTCCATTCTATTGTTTTAGCTCCCTTATCGAAGATTAGATGGCTACAGGTCTGTAGGTTCATTTCTGGGTTTTCAATTCTATTCCATTGGTCCTGAGGTCTGTTCTTATGCCAATACCAAGCTGTTTTGATTACTATGGCTTTATAGTAGAGTTTGAAATTTGGTATTGATATTCCTCCAGCAGAGTTCATTCCGTTGAGGAGCGTTTTTGCTATTCGGGGTCTTTTATTGTTCCATATGAATTTTTGGATTGCCTCTTCTATTTCCTTGAAGAATGAGGGTGGAATTTTGATAGGTATTGCGTTGAATTTGTAGACAGCCTTGGGAAGTATTGCCATTTTCACGATGTTAATCTTTCTAATCCAGGAGCATGGGAGGTTTTGCCATTTTTTAAGTTCTGTGTTGATTTCCTTTTTCAAGATTTTAAAGTTTTCATCATAGAGGTCCTTCACTTCTTTAGTTAAGTTAATTCCTAGGTATTTTATTTTTTGTGGGGCTATTACAAATGGAGTTGCTTTCCTAAATTCAGCCACACTTTTCTCATTGTTGGCATACAGAAAAGCCACTGATTTTTGGGGTTAATTTTATAACCTGCTACTTTGCCAAAGTTTTGAATCAGCTTGAGTAATTTGGGAGTGGAGTCTATGGGATTCTTTAAATACAAGATCATGTCATCTGCAAAGAGGGAGAGTTTTATTTCTTCTTTCCCTATTTGGATCCCCTTTATGTCTGCATCTTGTCTTATTGCTGTAGCTAGGCATTCTAATACTAGATTGAAGAGAAGTGGAGAGAGTGGGCATCCTTGTCTTGTTCCTGAGTTAAGAGGAAATGGCTTTAGTTTTTCACCATTGAGTATAATGCTGGCTGTAAGTTTGTCATATACAGCCTTTATTGTATTGAGGAATGTTCCATGGATTCCTAATTTTTCCAAAACCTTCATCATAAAGGGGTGTTGGATCTTGTCGAATGCTTTTTCTGCGTCTATTGAGATAACCATGTGGTTCTTATTCTTGCTCCTGTTGATGTGATGAATAATATTAATTGATTTGGAAAACTAAAGCTAGATCCTTATATATCACCCTGCACCAGAATCAACTCCAAATGGATCAAAGACCTTGAACTCAAAGCAGACACTCTGAAAACATTACAGGATGGAATAGGAGAAACCCTGGGTCTCCTTGGCACAGGCCGAAATTTTCTGAATAGAGACCCGGAAACACAACAAATCAAAGAAAGGTTGGACAAATGGGATTGCATGAAGTTGCAGAGCTTCTGCAGGGCAAATGACATAGCTAGCAAGATCAATAGAAAGCCCACGGACTGGGAGAAGATCTTTACTAGCCATACAACGGACAAGGGTCTCATATCTAAAATATACTTGGAACTCAAAAAATTAAATCACCCAACAACAAATCCTCAAACAACTGCCCAATAAGTAAGTGGGCGAAAGACTTAAAGAGAAGCTTCTCCGAAGAAGAAAGAAGGATGGCCAATAGACACATGAAGAAATGTTCAACATCCCTAGCCATAAAAGAAATGCAAATCAAAACAACATTGAGATATCACCTCACTCCAGTTAGAACAGCAAAAATCAAGAACTCTAACAACAACAGATGCTGGAGGGGATGTGGACAGAAAGGAACCTTACTTCATTGTTGGTGGGAAGGTAAACTTGTTCAACCACTTTGGAAAGCAGTATGGAGGTTCCTCAAAAGACTTCACATAGAACTCCCCAATGACCCAGCAATCCCACTTTTGGGCATTTACCCTAATGTTTATAAAAAAAGACCACACTAAAGCTACCAGCACAACTATGTTTATTGCAGCATTATTTACCATAGCTAAGATATGGAACCAACCCAGATGCCCCTCAGTAGATGAATGGATCAAGAAAATGTGGTATATATACACAATGGAATTCTATACCTCCATCAGAAAGAATGACATTGCCCCATTTGTTAGGAAATGGAAAGCCTTGGAAAAAATTATATTAAGTGAAGTAAGCCAGGCCCAAAGAAACATAGGTCCCATGGTTTCCCTTATTTGCAATATCTAGTATAGGTATGAGTCAAGCGGAAAAAGTCAGATAATGTGATGTTAGGAAAACGAACCCTCAAATATGTATTTTAATGTTTTTGTTTCTTTCATGCATGTGTTTCTAACGCATTTATAAGATTATTTCTTGTTGCTTTGTATGTCCCTCCCCCACAGTGTAACCCCTGCTTTCACTATATTTGATGTCAGTATAACATGTGGAGGAGATGGGGACAAACAAGTCGTTTAAGGATTCAGGTGGACCTGTTGCAACAATGAGAAGTACAAAATGTCATGTCAAAACCAGCTTTACAATGTCAGAGGGGGGGGAGGGGGGTATGATTGGGTGGGGGAGAGGGGGGAGGCTGGGAAGGGAGGTGAAGGGTAAACAAAGGAAGAGGCTGCAATGCTTGGTAAGAAATGTATGCATTATCCTGCCCATGTAATTGTAACCCCTCTGTACAGTATGTTCTCAAATAAAATAAAATAAAATTTTTAAAAAAATAAAAAAAAAAGAAAAGAAAAAGAAAAGAGCAATTTAAACAGAAGATGAAAATTCTGGTGATCCTGCCAAAAGAGAATTACAAAATCAATTTCAAAACTATTCTGAGTTTTTGTATTCATTATCTAAATCCAGATTCTTGAAGATAAACGATTGTATGAAATGCATACGGTTAAGAGTAATGTGTTTTTCTCCTTTTTGCAAAAGGAGACATCATTCTAAGCATGTGTGTCTCTCACTGCCTAATCTCAATGCTTTTAGCTTTATCAGGTCATGGGCTTTAAATGAGATGCATCTGGGTGTGCTTCATGTGAAACAGTTACATGCAAAAAACCCAAACTCTTTTACAAGACAAATGCTTTACAACGAAAACCTGTAGGCTAGGAGCATTACATCTTCCACCTTGGGAGAACATGTAGTTATTGATCCTTCTCTTACTTTGAAATTCAGAAAAAATCTGTAAGAAGAAGATTAATATATCACAGAGTTTTCAAAACTTGATATCAGTTAGGTTTAACATTTGATTAATCTAACTTTTTATTACTTAAGAAATAAATAGCCTCCAGTTCCCTTATGTTTCCTTGACGGTAGCAATACAAATCTGATAAGACAATGACTGTCAGCCTTTGGAAAATTAGTACAAAATTAGTACTCAGGTATTGACTCCATGTAAAATCCTCCCTGTCTTAAGGGAAGACATACAAAGAGACATTTATTGCTCTTATGGTAGTAAGTACACAATTGCATGTAGAACAATCCCCAAGATAGAAAATGAGTTTACAATAAAATACCTTGCTTAATAAAGACATTTGTTTACCAATATCTGTGGAGAAATTGCTCAGATGAGTGCTTTGGAAGATATAACCATCAAAGCATATCAGCATATAGTTCTAATGCATCATTAGAAGGCATAATCTGAATTGCTGCTGTAGAGTGAGCTTGAAAGAGAACAAGGTAGTGGTTAGAACTTGAGGTGTGAAAGGAATTACACAAATGAAAGAAGGTCTAATATCCAAGAAGTGTCAAAGCATGGGATGCATACTGGAAGAATCTACTCTACTTGTTTTAAAGGATAATTTAAAATATCACTGATAATTCCAAGAAATACTATAAATTTGAGAAAGTACTCTAAATTTGAGAAAAATTATTTAAAGAATAACTAGTGAAAATATCATTTCCATTTTTTTGAGGAGTGAATGTCATCAGGTGAGTAAAGCAGCAAAGGTCATTTGGTTTTTATATTTTACTGAAGAAAAGTGAATGATCATACATTTGACCCTTCAAGAATCTTCTGAATTCTTTGCTCTTAGAATTTATGAGAACTGCATTGAAATTCTTTCTAGTGAGTATGACAAAGCATTATGCCTTCTATAAAGTACTTCATCCATTTAATATTCAATAAAGAATACTACATGAGATCTATGTTTCACAAGCAAAGGAAAGAATGTGAGCCAGCAGAGTAGGGAAATATTTTGGAAATTCATGGGGAAACATTCCATTTATCCTTAACATTTAAGAACTGCTCTACGATATATTTTGCATGATATAACCGTTTGAATGATTGTATTACAATAAGAATCAACAATCACTTCAAACATTCAGTGTTAATGACATATGTTCTGTAATATTTACTTAAACTTTTAAAGCCAGAGATAATGAGTTGTATGTGTTTTATTAAAATTAGGTTTGAGAATATCAACAGTCATAAAATCCAATTTCCTCAAGGCTGATATCTGAATCCTCACTCCTCTAGGGTCAAGATAGAGGATTTTAGATTAATAAACTCATACCAGACACTCACTTAGTGCTTTGCCAACTTTGTCCACTTTCTATTTTGAGGGCTCTACTCCAAGTAGGAATTCTTAATAAAAAGATTGGATATCAACAGTATGGAAATCGATTTGTAAGGTTCTTCCTACAGACAAAATCTATACAGAAGCTATCCTTTGACTGTAAAATTAAAATAGTTTCCTATCATTAGTGGTTTATGCTTGTAATTCTAGCTCTGGAATTGGTTACGATCTAAGAATGATGGTTCAAACCTAACCTGGGCAGTAAAATCTGTGTGATTCTAATGTCTAATTAAATAAAAAAAAATCCTGAAGTGGAGCTGTTGCTAAATTCGATAGCTAGCCTTAAGGAAATAAAAAAAGAAAGAAAAATGGAAATTTCAGGGACAATGACGCTGAGTTGTAGCCCCAGGCAGTAAGGCCTGATACAAAAATAAATTAAATACACACACACACACACACACACACACACACACACACACTATTTTATATCAGTGATGTCTTTTACCAATCTGTACTGGCCAAACCCTATAGTGAAAATGACTGGCATTGTTTTTATGTCTAGGTTCTCTCCATATGCTCAGAAAACAAAATGATGAAGAAGGCAATGAAAAAATCAGATTATTTCCTGCTCACAAACTATCACTTTGCTAATCTCTAAACGTTGCAGCACGGTCTTTGCTGACTGCTCCCTATTCACGTCCACAATGAAGTACGCTAATCATAAAAATATTTCATGACCTGGCCGCGTGCTGGTGGCTCACAACTCTAATCCTAGCTACTCAGGAGGGTTAGATCTGAAGATCACAGTTCAAAGCCAGCCCCGGCAGTAAAGTCTGTGACACTCATATCCAATAATCCACCAGAAAAACCGGAAGTGGCTCTATAGCTTAACTGGTATAATGCTCGCCTGGAGCTGGAGAGTTCAAGCCCCATGACAGACAAAAAGAAAAAAAAAAAGAAAAAAGGAAAGAAATAATGATCTGATCCCATTCATTTCTTAAAAAATGAACAGTTTTCCCTCCACCATAGGATGAAAGCTGAGGAAATATTTAGAGTTGAGTTCTACTAGGCGGAGCAAAAGTAATTAATGTGACTAGGCAGGCATGATTTACCAAGGATGACATAGCATTTGGCCCACTGTGTACCTAATATTAACAGACACTATTTTGATTGTGTGTTTGTGTGTGTGTGTGTGTGTGTGTGTGTGTGTGTGTGTGTGTGTGTGTGTGTGTGTGTGTGCTTGCTGGTCCTGACAGTGGAACTAAGGGCTTAAGCACAATCTGTGAGTTGGTTTTTTTTATTTTTTTTTTTCTGCTCAAGTCTAGTTTTCTACCACTTGATTCAAAGTTCTACTTCCAACTTTTTGTTGTTAATTCAAAATAAAAATCTCACTGACTTGCCTGTGCGAGCTTGTTTTGAACATAGATCCTTAGTTCTCAGCTTCCTGAATAGCTAGGATTAGAGGCATAAGGCATTGCTCCTAGCCTATACATTTTCACCACTAAATT
This sequence comes from Dipodomys spectabilis, assembly GCF_019054845.1. Lineage (NCBI taxonomy): Eukaryota > Metazoa > Chordata > Mammalia > Rodentia > Heteromyidae > Dipodomys > Dipodomys spectabilis. The sequence continues at coordinate 678,726 of NW_024871049.1, forward strand.
TGAACGAACATCAGCAACCCACTGAATTAAAATATCTCCATTTATAAAACCAGGAAAAGCTGTTAATTAGAGTCAGTTCTGATGTATTGACATTATTCAGAGCTCTGGTAATCTTTACAAAGATGAGAAAAGCATTTATAATTTGAGACCTAAATTCAGATATTGTCAATATATAACTCTTATTCTTCACATGTTATCAGAACTGTAGTATTTTCAGGTCAAATTGTGTTGTCCTTAATGCAAACCCATCACCATAATAGTGGATACATCTTGCAAAATTTGTATCTGTATATTATATACAGCGGTATTATCTTTTAAACCTATAATTGAAAGCATTAGTTAAACAATTAATTACATTATAATATAATAACATTAAAACAATTAATTGCAGTCAAGGGTGATGCTCCAAGCCTTAATTGTTTTGAGATAGATGGACGTTGTATGAGAGCCCACATAGCTATAAGGCACAGACTGCCAAAAATTAGGCAAAAGATGTTTCCACTGGAAAACTGAACATTTGAAAGTGTTAATTAGAGACATTGGAACTTATAAGACTAATTAATATCTAACTTGCTGTTTTACTTATTTGTTTTAAAGAATTACCAGCATAGAGTTCTATTTAACTAAGAATATGTCTCTTTATATCTGGCCATATAAATAAATATACAAATTGTAATTGCTGTTTTATAAGTCTATAAATTATTAGGAACAAAGGGAAACTAAAGCATGCTTCCCCCTACATATTAATGTTTTAAAACCATACAAATAAAGTGAAAACTTCCCTTTGAAAAAAATCAATTTACTAGGTAACATGAATAAATATAACACTTTAATATTATAAAATTAGAGATACTGTGAAAAGTTCAAGTTTGTTCATTATTATATTGATGTGGGTGATATCATTGAAAAATTAATAAACACTAGAACAAGATATAGTCTTCAATCTTATGTCCACTATATCAGATTCTCTCAGATCACTCATATATATATATATATGTATATATATATATATACACACACACACACACATATTTATAATTTAATTAGGATCCTTAGAATAAGTATATACTTAATATGCCCAATAAAGATTTTTGAAGCATTTCATGCATTACTATTTCCATGGAATAATATTTTATAAAGAATGTGTTTTTTTTCAATTTCCATTGAATAATGTACTTCTGCTATATTCTATGAAGTGTTTGTCAAGAAAGCTCAGGAGTAAAAGATTCAATGTCTCAGCATAGCCTCACTATTTATTATACAAGGATATTTTAATGATTTGGTTCATTTTAGTATAGCATAGACATCCTTTTATAATTTTGCATTGACTTTTCATATTCACAGTTATCTTTATCCTGTTTATAAAGGTAACAAATGTGAGACAATGCTTTTTATTGAAATACTTATGTCCCTACATCATACACCACCAGGACTTCTGTCTGTAGAAAGACATTTAATTATGGTGCTCCATCTTCAGTTTCTCTGGCTGACAACATGGTATCATTCATGTGTTAAGTATTTTCAAATTAAATTATTCTTACAACCAGTTATGAGAAAGAGTCATTATTGTAGCTTATTAGCTATTTAATTGGTGGGCAGAAATGTGAATCTGTGTTTTGACTCTAATTCTCTTATTTGACACTCTCATGAAAAGGGTATTTGTGTGATAACAAGATAGGGAGAACCAGTGCACAAAACATTCACCATTCTCTATATTTTATTTGAATGATAGAAATTTCTAGAAATGTTTTTGAAACATTTTAAACATAATGTCTTTAGTTGAGACATGAAAAAATGCATATGTTTTATTTTCATAACAGTATATGAAAGAAAGCCTCCACACATATAAAAATACCCCCAAACTACTTGAGAATGCCTTCTGGTTTCAGATTAAAAAATCACTTGACATGTTTGCCTGTTGCCTGTTTTGTATATGGATATGCACGTACATATATGTGGACATGCACATACTCTTTAATTAAAGAGTGACAGAAACAATATCAGAATTTCAGCTTCCTTGTTACTTTCCTTCCTGCCTTCCTGACTGATCCCCTCCACCCCTGCCTTTTTTGGCTACTGGTCGTCATGTTATGTCTTATCTCAAGTGCTCGAGCAGGTGAGTGGTGATTTGGCCCATCTTTCCATTCAAAACTGCTTCTCTCCTCATGTCTTCTTTTCTTTGTCCTCTTTTCACTACTTTTCTTTTATATGATATCATTTTATTTTTCTTACCTTATCAAAGGCCCTGTCTCCAAATTTTATCACAATCTGAGCTCTTAGGCATTTGAACACCAACATTGAAGTTGACTGGACTGTAAGACAATAAACTAGAGTTCAAAGCACCCCTGAGCAAGTCAGCTTTTGTGTGTCTGCAGCCGTGTTTCCTTGAATTACTAGGCTTGCATTTTGTTACCTGTGGACCAAGTTCCTACCTGGCTTCGATATTATCTGACATCCTTGACCCAAATCCCAGCAGTATTTTTAGTTTAGTTTTTTTTTTTCATAGTTTTTCAAGTTGCTGCTTAGTAGCTTCCTAATTCTCATAGTCCATTAGAATGAAGTAGCACATGATTGGTGGCCCTTGGCGTCCTCCCTCCTTCTTGACTCAGTCCCAGTAGAATCCAGATTCTGACTGCTTTTCTTTTTTCTTTGTCAGTCCTGAGGCTTGAACTCTGCACCTGAGTGCTGTCCTTCAGCTCTTCAACTCAAGGCTAGAGCTCTTCCACTTGAGTTACAACGCAACTTTGGTTTTCCGGTGGTTTATTGGAGATAAGAGTTTCAGGGGCTTTCTTGCCTGTGCTGGCTTTGAGCCACAATCCTCATATCTCAGCCTCCTGAGTAGCTAAAATTACAGGGGTAAGCAACCGGTGCCTGGCTCTTGACTGCTGATTTGTTACCAGAACAACACTATGCCTTTTAATGTGCTGCTTCTTTACCTATGTTTCTCTCCACCATCCTCTCACCCACTTCCCTACTTGGTTCATTTTTCCTGCATTCCCATTAACTGCCCCCAGCTTCACTATTCTTGCTCAGCACACAGTAAGCATTCTATATGGCACTGTTTCATGGGCCATCACACACATGTACACACAAACACACACACAATCCTTCCAGGTATTGTCAAATGTCTGCATGGGGAGAAGGGGACAGGATCATCCCACTTAGCACCTAGAGTGATGCAGGATTCCACTGTATTTCCAAAATTACTAGGAGTACTCCTAAGTTCTCTGGATCTTACCCTTCCATGCACAGACCTTGTTCATTCTGGCACTGACCTACAAGTTCTGAAAACTGTGGCTTACAGTGAAGACATCCAATTAGATCAAAGCCTATTTCAGGTAAATAATGCCACTATGCATTTTCAACAAAGCTCAACAAATTCAGACTTGAGGTTTCAGTTGACCTCTGAGTCCTTTAGTTTCCATTTGGATCAGCTTAGAATACATCACATGTCTTCTCTCTTTTCTCGTCTAAGGCCAGGTTTTACTACCTCTCCACAGATAGACAATACAGGGTTATTGTAGGTAGAGCTGGTTAGATCTGGTTGAGTCAGCTAGAGTAGCAGTTGAAACATAGTTTCTGCTCATAGACATGTGACTCACAGGCACATCTGCCCAGCTTGCCAGCCATTAGCTGTCCATGCCTCCTATATGCCCCTGGGACCAATAAGTGCCTGTCACCAAGCAGTGCCTGTCACAAGTGCCTTACATCAACTCCCTGCTAAGTAATTGGCTGGGAAGGACTCAGGAGGTTGGGAAAGCTGGGGCTATAAAATCTCCCCCCCTTGCACAAGAATAAAGGAGACCTGATTGAGCTTGTTCTCCCGATGTGTGTTCCTTGTGTACATCCTTCAAGCTTACCTCCTGCCGGAGATCTAGCCCTACAAGTGGTGCCCAATGTGCGGCTCGAGTGTTTTCAGCAAAGGACCTTCTAGTGCAAGCTAAGTGTCTCCATGGGCAAGATCCCCCCCACAGCACGAGAGCCTCAATCACGAGCGTTTGTTGCCCTGCTTCGGAGTAGGTGGATAAAAGTATCACAAAAGGAAACTAGTTTAATATGGGACATAGTGAATGAATTGTGTCCCTGGATTGATTCCGGGGCCATTTGGGATCCAGACAGCTGGACTCGCATCCTTCAGGCCACTTGTAAAAAAGGAGTCCGTGAAGGCGCTGAGCTAACCCTAACCTTTCACTCCATTGTAGTAGCTATTCAATCCTGTCTATCAGGAAAACAAGAAGGGGAAACTGCAGGCATTTAACACCTCGCTACAAGAAGAAACAGAACATACAGAAAATGGCAAAGCTGCTCAGGCGCTCCAGTTTTCTTGTGATGCAGCAAACAATTTCAGTAAGAACACAGATGACCAACAACTTCCACCATCATGTGACCCAGGAGGTTGGCCAGCTACACTTGTAAAACCGCCTTCCCCACACTGTTGTTCCCAGGAAACCTGCCCAACCACTTCTTTTAGCCATTTAGGCCAACCTGGAAACTCCCCTAAGGGAACTTTGTATCCTTGAGCAGACATATCTAATTTTGCCCAAGAAGGAGTACCCATTGCTCCCCCTGTAATACAACAGTTGTTTGCGGGCCCCACAATTACATGGCAACAACAACCAAACCAATGAATGAACCCCAGTTCGTGTTCCCGGTAAATGTCCACTGGACCGCTGCAAGACCTAACCAATAGTTCCCCCATGACCCAAATATGCTTGACAAATATCAGACTGATGTTTGGGAAGATGGTCTGCACTCCCCATATGCTTAACAGACACTCGAAACCATTTGATCTTAATTGTCCCCATGATTGGAAGAGCTTAATACACGCAGCATTATATTTGGGGGACTTCCTTTTATGGAAGGCAGCTTTTTATGATGAATGTGAACAACAAAATGCATGAAATGTCACTGCTGGAGGGCACGACACTGCCATGGGGGACCCTGATTGCTTAAAATGGAGGGAGCTTATGCCTCTTTTGTTGCACAAGCAATAGTGCCCCCACAGTACTTTGACCAAGTACGTCTCTGTGCATTGTGAGCTGTCTCCTCAGTCTCTTTTTTTTTTCTTTTTTTTTCTCCAGGGCTGAGAACCGAACCCAGGGCCTTGCGCGTGTCAGGCAGGCACCCTTCTGGTGGGCTAAACCTCCAGCCCCCTCAGTCTCTTCTAAGGAAGGGGACAAACAACTAAAAACCCTCATACAATGTCCCAATGAAACTTTCACTGACTTCATTGCCCATGTCCAAGAAGCAGTGACCCAGAAGGTATCCCATGCTGGAGCCCAAGATGCACTAACCAAGAACCTAAAATGGGAGGGGGCCACACAGGAATGCAGAAAAGCCATTGCCCCAGAACAAAAGGAGATCACACATTGGATCCTAGCCACCAAAGATTTGGGGATATCAACTCATGCTATGACTACCCTTGCACAGGCTTTTGCCTCTATGACCTCCAGTGCTTGCACACTCCCAATGGCACAATCGACCTTATTGGGGATGTGGTGGGACTGGTCATTTTATAAAGGATTGCCCATCACTCTGGGGCTCACCCAAAAGAAAGCAACCTCCTTCCATATGTCCTAAATGCACAAAAGTGTTTTCATTTGACCTCTGAATACCACGCTAAGACTCAACCATTAAACTAAATAAAGGGCAGTCCTCAGCCCCTACCCCAAGAGGACAAAGGCAACAGCAACCACCACAAATGTTATGGACTATTCCTATCCAAAATGGTAAAGCTTGATGAAACTTAAAATTAATGGAACAGAATTTAAGGGCATCATTGATACAGGGGGTGACAGTACAGTCCTTAGATAAGAAGAAGTCAAAGGGTTGAGGTGGAACCTCATTCCTGGCCCCTGCATACAAGGTCGGTGGAAAAACAGATTCCCTCCAGGTCCAATAGCCTGTAAGATGAGAAGACTGTGATGGGGCCACAGGGGCTTTTAAACCTCTTGTTGCCCCTGGCCTTCCATACAATCTTTGAGGAAGAGATGTCTCACTAATATGGGTACTGTGATAACAACAGATGATAAGGCTTTTTATAAAGACATCATAACCGGTCAAGCCATTAATCACCCAGAGTACCCCAAATTCTAATGGCCACTGTTGGGCGACCAGAGTCATTTCCACTCCAATGGGATACCACCAAACCAATTTAGGTTGAACAGTGGCTTATTTCTCCTGAAAAGCTCCTTTATCTCCAGGCTCTATTAGATGAGCAACTAGAAAAGGGACACATAGAACCTAGCATCAGTCTCCACAATTCTCCCATTTTTATTATCCAAAAAAGACTCAAGGAAAATGGAGTCTCTTCCTGACCTATGTTTCATAAATAGTCATATAAAAAAGATGGGAATCCTTCAATCCGCACTTCTGCACCCATCTGCAATACCCAAAGATTGGCACATTGCCATTATTAACGTCAAGGACTGCTTTTTTTCCATCACCCTACATCCCAAAGATAAAGAATATTTTGCCTTCTCAACTACCTGTCAACTACCATCGATATCAATGGAAAGTTCTCCCTCCAGGAATAAAAAATAGCCCTACTACATGTCAAATGTATGTTGCCCATGCTTTTAGGCCTTTGCTTTCAAAAGGCTTTTGTGCCCATTACATGGATGACATTTTAATAGCACATAAAGATGTTACAACTATGCCAACCTGTTTAACAAAACTCAAGGAAAACCTTACAATGCTAGGCCTTCATATTGCCCCCGAAAAAATTCAACTTAAAGCCCCTTACACCTATCTTGGATACCATTTCAATCAAACAATTACCCCAAATTGGCCTGATATCATCATTAAGTCTCAATATACTTTGACTGAATTACAACAATTATGTGGACGTATCAACTGGGTATGCGATTTTATTTATCTCCTTACCCAACAGATCCAACCTTTATTTCAATTGCTTCAGGGACCCTCTGACCCAACTTCCCTTTGTATACTTTCACCTGATGCTCACCAAGTTTTACAACAGTTGCTGATCGATTATGGTCAACCCCTTGGTGTTTTTAGATACCATCCAAGAAATCACTCTGGTTATATTAAATAATAGTGGCCTAATGGAGACTATTGGCAACCCATGGTGTGTTACAATGGGTACACCTTGCCACTTCCCAATTACCAAAAGTAAGCACATCCATTACCATGCTATGCAACCTAGCCATCAAAGTCGTGGAACAATGTCGTCAAACTTATGGCTGATTCCCCGACAATCTTATCTGGCCCGTTGGAAAAACAATCTTTGATTTCCTAACAACCGAAGAGGAATTAGCCTTACAAGTCATCCACTACTATTTTAACATTGATAATCATATGCCCAAAAACCTTGTTTTAAAAGTTACCCAAGAACTCCCACTTTCAAGGAAATATTTACCCATCACAAGAGGTAACCTATCCCTCAAGCCATTGTACTTTTTACCAATGCCAACAAAGCTGTTTATGGATTTTACAATGCCAATACTAAAAAAAAACATGCTTCAACAACATTCCCTGTCTGTTCACGCTGCTGAGTTACTGGCCATTTTACTCACCCTTACATCTTTTCCCAGAGAACCTCTTAATATTTTTTTCTGATAGTTTATGTTGTACTAACTGTTGCCATTCTTCCTGGAGCTTTATTAAGAGATGATGGTCATGATGTAACGCGAATAATGTGTAGACTACAAACTGTGATAGACAATTGTGTCCAACCCTGGTACAATCAAAACATTAGATCTCATACTAACCTCCCCGGACTCCTAGTTGCCATTGATAGTGCTGCCACACCAACTGTATTACTCACCAGTAAGTCCATGGACCTGGCTTGAACATTACATGATCACTTTCATTTATCAGCAACTATTATGAAACAGTTATTTCCTGATTTGACGCACCAACAATACAAGCACATGATTTGGTCTTGCTCCTCCTGTGCGCCTCTTTTACCCTTAGGACCACTTCAACCCATGGGAACAAATCTGCAAGACCTTAGACCCAATGGCACATGGCAAATGGACATAACCCATACCCCCAATTCGATAAGCAAAAATATGTCCATGTATGCATAGATACATTCTCAGGCTTTATAACAGCCTTAGCCTTAACAGGTGAAATAACAAGGCACACTATTAAGTCACTTATACATACCATTACAAATATGGGCGTTCCTTGGACCTTTTAAGACAGATAATGGCCTCCAAACATTTTCGTGAATTTTGTACCCTTTGGAACATTACGCACCAGACAGGTATTCCATATAGCCCACAAGGCCAAGCCATTGTTGAATGCAGTCATAAAGAAATCAAGACATTTCTTTTAAAAGAAAAGGGGGATCTAAAGGGGATAGGGCTTAAAGATCCCCAAACACAATTAAATTATTGCCTTATAGTAAAAAAATATTTAACATTCACACCCACCACACATGGGTCCTTTGTGGCCCTGCATTGAGGACTCATGAAAACACCTACTCTGGTCCCTTTGGTTAAATGGAAGGACCCCATCACAAGAAAATGGGAGGGCCCTGCTCTCTAATGGCACAAGGGAGAGGATTTGCTTGTATCTTTCCAGACAGTACTGATAAACCTGTTTGGATTCCAGCTCGAGAAGTCCGACCAACTATCACCACCTACTAACGAGATGCATCAACTTCAATTAAACAGCCTGAGGAGGAGGAGATGCAGACCTAGAGCTAGAGCCCATGCCATCACTTGGGGAGTCCTAAAGGAATTGGTAGAACAAGCAAAGGCTATGGCCCTGGACCTTATTCCAGGGCATGGTACTCCTAATATGTGCCATTATCTGTTGCATAATCTGTTGCAGGGCAGGGTAAGATAAAGTTAGTGCCCAATCCCCAAATCTTGATGATGGTAGGGGAAGATACCACCATCTTCCCTCAAAAGCTTTCTTCCAATGGCACAGTTTGCCTTCCTTTCTCGGCAAATGCCATATGGCATCAAAAAACAAATCTTACTTTTGGATGCAAGGGAACCATCTCTTTTTGTTTTTCAAACAAGATGGTAAAAGCAGTTTGATGGCTTGTACTATCCCCCCTCACAACAGTAAATCATGGGACAGGATGGTGGAACTACACAGGACCCTACCCCATTTGTCCCACCGAAAAAAATTGTACTCAGGCTACTGACATACCTTTTCATATGCAGTTATGCCCACACAGGGAGTTTGATAGCTTTGACAATGTTTCCACTCCTCTTGAGGAATTAGTGATTAGCCTTTATGCCAGTTCATGGCAAGGCAGAATATTTGGAGACCTCGCATTGTCCATCTACCCGGCTATATACACCCAATCTGAAAGAGATCCCAAACCTCAAAATCTAAAGGAGTTTTATAACTCTTCAGGGCAACAATTGGGACACCTAGAATCCCCCATGCTAATTGTTTGTTCATCACATTCCTGCCTGGATTTGACCCTTTTCCTATTGGCTAATACTCCTTGCTGTAACCGCCCTGCAAATGACCAGGTGTTAGGAATGGTAGTGGTTAGAGCCCCATTTTTTTTTTTTTTTGTCTAGGAGACAACTCCTCAGCCACTTGCACTCTCAGCAATCACTGGCAACCCAATGACTCATATCCCTTTGCAGGTTTGGTACATGTTTCCCCATTTATTGTTCTGGCTACTAATGACTCTGTTTTCTCAGGTTCAATTGATTCGTCCACACCCTAAAGGAGCTGTAGGATTAATCATTGCAAACGTGTTGGCGATCACCACAGTGGCCTCAGCTACTACCGCCCCTATATAGCTGTCCCAAAGCGTGTCCACCGTGCATCAGATAAACCAGCTCATCCCTCAACTGTCATCCATAGAATTACAACATTTGCAAGTTGGCAATCATCTTAAGGGAGGCCTCCTTGTGCTCCAACAACAAATAGACTTGCTCCAAAAACAGATTAAGTTTCTTCAATTACAACAAGAAAGACTATGTAACGCTATGACTATTTCTGTCTGTCAGCTTTCCACTCCTGTGCCCAAGGTCACTGAGCTTAGTAACTACATCAAAGGCCCTTAGTCCCTTAAGTATTTAAACTTGACCCACCACCTGCTGCATGATATTACCCGCCTAAACCGGACCACCATACAGCTTATTCCCGCTGCCTCCTTTTTAGAAGATGTACTTAAAAAGTTACAGGAATGGTTTTCACCATCCTCTCTGGTCATCTGGGGAGGCCTTGCACTATTAGAGCTTATTCTTCTGGGAATTATTAAATGCACTCTGGCAAAAACACCTGCAACGATCAGTCACCATAATGACGGTACTTTTAAAAGAAAATGGGGAATTTGTGGGTGGAGCCTATCAGATCTGGTTGAGTCAGGTAGTGTAGCACTTCCTGCTCATATAGACCTTCCCCACAGATACGTCTGACTAGCTTGCCAGCCATGAGCTGTCCATGCCCTCTACATGCCCCCGGGGGACCAATCAGTTCCTGTCACCAAGCAGTGCCCATCACAAGTGCCTTACATCAACTCCCCACTAAGTAATTGGCTGGGAAGGACTCAGAAGGTTGGGAAAGCTGGGGCTGTAAAATCCCCTCCTTGCGCAAGAATAAACCAGAGCCGCTTAAGCCTGTTCTCAGGACCTGTGTTCCTTGTTCACGCCCTTCACGCTTACCTCCTGCCGGAGATCTAGCCCTACAGGTTATTTCCCTGTATCAAAGTCCTTAACTTACTCATAATTGAGAGAATCATTTTTATGCCAACTCAGGTACAATATTATATTTTCCTGTGATGCATAGACATCTTTGTCTGCTTTTCTTACTAAACAATTAGAATATGTTCTAATAAATATTGTACTTTATATACCACATTTTCTTGATCCATTCATCTACTGAGGGGCATCTGGGCTGGTTCCATATCTTAGCTATGGTAAATAATGCTGCAATAAACATAGTTGTGCTGGTAGTTTTAGTGTGGTCTTGTTTGTAAACATTTGGGAAAATGCCCAAAAGTGGGATTGCTGGGTCGTAGGGGAGCTCTATGTGAAGTCTTTTGAGGAACCTCCATACTGCTTTCCAAAGTGGTTGAACAAGTTTACACTCCCCACCAACAATGAAGTAAGGTTCCCTTCTGTCCACATCCCCTCCAGCATCTGTTGTTGTTAGAGTTCTTGATTTTTGCTGTTCTAACTGGAGTAAGGTGGTATCTCAATGTTGTTTTGATTTGCATTTCTTTTATGGCTAGGGAGGTTGAGCATTTCTTCATGTGTCTATTGGCCATATACACAATGGAATTCTATGGCTCCATCAGAAAGAATGACATTGCCCCATTTGTTAGGAAATGGAAAGACTTGGAAAAATTATATTAAATGAAGTAAGCCAAGCCCAAAGAAACATAGGTCCCATGTTTTCCCTTATTTGCAATATCTAGTATATGTCTGAGTCAAGCAGAAAAGGTCAGATAATGGGATGTTAGGAACATGAACCCTTAGACATGTATTTTAATGTTTTTTTCTTTCATGCATTTGTTTCTAACACATTTATAAGATTATTTCTTTGTTGCTTTGAATGTCCCTTCCCCACAGTATAACCCCTGCTTTCACTATAGTTGATGTCGGTATAATTTGTGGAGGAGATGGGGAAAAACAAGTCGTTTAAGGATACAGGTGGACCTGTTGCAACAATGAGAAGTACAAGTTGCCATGTCGTAAACGAACTTTACAACTTTGGTGCGGGAGTGGGGGGAGGAGGGGAGGATTGGGTGGGGGGTGGGGGGGCGGCTGGGAAGGGATATGAAGGGTAAACAAAGGAGGAGGCTGCAATGCTTGATAAGAAATGTACTCATTATCTTGCCCATGTAATTGTAACCCCTCTGTACAGTATGTTCACAAAACATAAAAATAAAAAAAGAAACATAAATAAATAAATAAAGTATTTTATCTTGATGGTGTGACTTATGTAGTAGAATAACTGCTTGGCAAAAGCAAAATCTGAGTTTAAACCTCAAAAACATCTGTAATTGAACTCATCCAATATTATAAGGCTTGAATTACATTAGAAACCAGATGTTCTAAATTCTATAGCTTTTTTTGTCATCATGGGGCCTGAACTCTGGCCTGGGCACTGTCCCTCAGCTCTTCTGCTCAAGGACAGTGCTCTACCTCTTGAGCCACAGCACCACTTCCCACTTTTTCTACTTATGTGATGCTGAGGAATCAAACCCAAGGTCTTATACACGCAAGGCAACCACTTTACCACTGAGCCACCTTCCCAGCGTTCCAAACTTTTGTTACTAAAAACGAATCTTCATATTGAGAACCGACTATATTCGTGGAAAGAGAAATAAAAGGACAACTGAAGATAATGTAGCCTCTAACTCACCTGAATAAGTGGAAATCAAAACCTATTCCAAAAACTGCCTGAAATTGTAACATTTTCTTCCTGATATTTGTATATGAGTTATGTTTTTCACTTTTTTTTTCATTTACCAAGGTTGAAATTCTCTAACCAATTTTTTTGGTTTTTTTTTTATGGGGGAGAATGGAACAAAATAAAGCAAGACATTTTCTTGAAGCAGGGCAGAAGACTCTGAATCGATTCACAACTAAAAATCTTCAGAGTACAGTACCACTTGTCAGTGAAAATGAAAAACCCTGTAATATGGCATTTCAAGTAATATAGATCAAGTTCTAGTGCGTTATTCTATTACCTGTCAAATATAGAAATATTGGAAAATAAATGGAGATTTTGATAGATATCATCTATATGTCTACACTTCATATTGTACCTCCTAAAAGGAAGAGGAGATAAATTAAATAAATGGGTATAGGGATGCTGCTTATTAGCAGCCTGGGTGTTAGTTCCTTGAAGACTGAGTTAAAGTAATTGTTTCCACACTTATCATTTTCTTCTCAGGGAAAGATTTTAAGATTTTTGTTTCCTTTACATTTTCTAGAAATAATGATAAAGATTCACCAAAGTTTGTTAGATAGATAAGTATCCGTAAAATCTCAACTTCCATTTGTTGCCTATGGAATTCATTTCAAAATTACCCATAACTTTCACTTACACTGAATATCATAAGTGTATATATGCATGTACGTTTACTTCATTTTCCTTTGATGATTTTGTAATTCACTAGATATAGCAGGTCATCATTAATTTTTCAACAGGGAGTAAGAAATAGCAAGATTTCTGACACTACATACATTGCTTCCAACAATTGGAAATAGAATCCTTGATAGTGCAGAGTTCCATTTATTACAGTTGTGTTATGTCGATAATAATTGTGGGTTAGAGGGTTGGCTATTAATAATTATATTGTCCATCCCCTTATATTGATGCTGAATTTTACAATAACTTCAACCGAATTTTCTTTTGTATCCATTTCCATTTTGATATTATACAAACACACACACATACACACACACACACACACACACACACACACACACACACACACACACACATGTTTATCCTGAAGAGCAGCAACTATGAATCAATCCTTCCCGAACAGCACAGCCCAAAACAGACCCTTCTCATTGTTAAAAAAATGGTCTTCTAATGATTATTCTGACTATATATTTTAATTGTTTATATCCTTTTCACCTCCATCAAAACTCTCATTCCATACATGGGAGTTCTAATTCGTTCTTTTGCCTACAATGCCTGATGAACAGAATGCTGCTGAAGTTTCAGTAATAAATATATTAATAAGACAATGATGTTACGCCTCTTTACTTCTTTTTCCATTCCTAACATTCTCCTTCTCCTCTATTTTATACTATTTTGCATGAGAACAAAACCATATCACAGTACTTACTACTGCACAGCAATATAAAATTTGTGTGTTTGTGTGTACCTAACCTGTGCTTAATTTGGCTACAAGTAACAATGCTAACTGATATCGACAAAAATATGCTGCAGCTTAAAAAGAACAGGAAAAAATGAGAATTTTCTCATTTTAAACTTGCATGCATTTGTAGAATCTCTTCACCATGTAGCCTTTCTGATTTCACTTAACAAATAGGATCTTCCTGACCAGAGTATTATTGAATATCTCATCAGTAGTTCTATTGAAACAGTAACCCTAGTTTAGAAGAGTGACAACTCTTTGTTCGGATAGACCTAACCGTTCTGCTCTCACCATAAGCCTGAGGTCACGCTGCTATCTCTTATTGTAATCCTCATATATTTTGTGTTTTACACATGCATTGATTTGGGCTTCTCTTTTCTGATACAATTCTGTGAATTCCTGTTCTCAAATGTTTATAATCTAACTCTCCACTTAAACAAACATACAGAAAGTTCTATTTTTATTGAGAAAATAAATATGTTTCCAATTTGGGCACAGGAAAAGAAACTCTGTAAAATTTTAGCTTTACTGATAGTCAGAGTTTCAAAATAATTACAACCATTTTAAGAGGTAAAGAGTTCTGTTTGACAGAATACTATATGTAGCTAAATTTGTTTATATAAAAGATTAACATTTTGTCAATCATGACTACTGCTTTTTTGCTAATCAACATGTTTGTTTTACAGTGCTTTATAAACACAATTTGTACAATAATATATGTTTAATGGGAATTTTTGTGACTGTTTCTCAGCACAAATTTAGTTTAGCTCTATAGTTTGGAGTTAAGTGAGTCATCATAATTTAATGTTTAAAATCAAACAAATGATAGATTTTCGTTTTATATGAGGCTCATATCACAAAGAAATTTGTTTACTTCAAATGTAACAGATTTCACACTCCTTAGGACCCACTTGTAAACATATGAATAAAATCATCCTTTTTTTCTGTTTAGGATTGTTCTTTAAGGAACATGACTCAGATCAATTAGAAATAAAGCACAATATTGAATTTTTAATAAGGTAAATGGGAAGGGAGAAACTAATATTTATTGAACAACTACTACACAACAGTCTCTACATTAAGTATCTTAAATCCTCTTTTTTAAGATACTCACAAAGGTTATTTTATTCATATCTTATAGAAAATTAAAATTAGGTTTATTGAGGATTGTTGTAAGCTTCTTTTTGACAAATGAAAGGTAAAACCGTTCTCATGAAACATTTCTTTTCTTCCTTTCAACTGCTTCAAAAATTTCCTACATTAGTGTTATTTCAGAAGTACAACTGCAAAAATCCACCTAATACCTTGACACGCCTGTCCAACAGCATCATAATGACAATTAATTTAAGATAGTATGGTGTCACATTTGTGCCATCCTAGCATTCAGGTGACAGATACAGGAGAATTGTCTGACTCATTTGCAGACCATCTACAATCCATACAATATAAGCATATTCCTACAAGATCAAGCAATGCTTCCATCAGAAAATACTTATTGATAGTGTTACTGACTATACTACTTCATCAATTCTGAAATTAGGAACAAAGATAATTCCCTTGTCAAGTATTAGAAATCCACATAGAACATCAAATTGCAAACATTTTGAGAGGAGACAAATTTAAAAGGTATTGGATAGATTCTGCATTTTCTGATATGCTTTCATGTAAAAGCTTGTGCTGTCACCTGTTCTCTTGATCCACAAAGATTCCTTTATTTTAAAGAACAGTAACCTGAGATGGGAAAAACTAATTAACCGGCAAACATGAGAGGGCCAAGAATAGAACTTCTAGGACATCTAAAATCAAGTTTTTGAGGTTGAGAGGGGTAGCAAGAGTAAAAATTAGGGGAGGAAAGAGATGGCTTCCTTTTTCTTAAGCAACTCTAAATTTGATTGCTTGTATAATAATGAAAGGACTAGGTCTTATAAAACCTTATAAATTTCCATCAGTGTAGACTTTAACTTCGTGGCAGCTACCTCCCATGAAAGTCAGAGATAATTTGCTCAAATTTTATGACTTTTTTATTTATAGTTTTTTAATTAATTTAGTTTTTATTGTGAAAATACTGTACAGAGGAGTTACAATTACATGGGCAAGATAATGAGTACATTTCTTATCAAGCATTGTAGCCTCCTCCTTTGTTTCCCCTTCATATTCCTTCCCATCCTCCCTCCGACATCCCAACCAATCCTCTACGCCCCTCCCCCACCACACGAAAGCTGTAAAGTTCGTTTTCGATATAACGACTTGTACATCTCATTGTTGCAATGGGTTCACTTGTATCCTTATTTAAACTTTTTTCCCCTTCCCCTCCACAAATTATACCGACATCAAATACAGTGAAATCAGGGCTTTTTTAATGCAATGCTCTGCATATTCTTTTTTCCTTTTTCAGATCCAACATCTATCAGTTCCTGTTTGAATTCTTTTATTCAGAGTTAATTTCCTCTCCAGGAATCTGCAAATAGAAGACTATGATTATATGTGATCTATAGATTGTGTTTTGATCCTGCAGCTAACAAAAATTTTCTAAGATTTTAAGTCATGAAAAAATAAATGGACAAATAACAATAGGTATTATTTATTGTAACCTATAGGAAATTCTATAGCTCTAAATATATTTTACCACAGCCAGCTTCTTATATGTTGTCGGTAACCTCTGATTTAACACTAGACAGTTAGAGACTGAGCTGCAGATAAGAATCTATGTGGTCTGCAAACCCTAGAATTTTTACCATCTTCCTCCTTCTATGAAAAGTTCATTGCCTCTAGCACTCTGTTCTTTTCTCTTTTCACGCTTGCAATGCCAGAATAACTATGCATATGATTACTTGAGTTTTCTCTTAGAATTTTCACCAATAGAGGCCTAGGATACTACATCAAGATTTTGCTTAGCCTTTTTCACACATGAAATTCTACCTCCAAATATATCTTCTCCCTATGATTATGGCTAAAACTTCCAGAAAGAAAAATCAGAGGCTATTAGAAATCAAGGCATCCTAGATGCTTTTATGTCTTCATACCTCACATAGTACTAGAATCCATATGCAAAAAAATTCATTTAATCTGCTGTTTTTAAAATTACCCTGATCAGCATTACCTGATCATTGACTTCAATGGTTCAGTTGTTTCTTAATGAACGTGTCACTCCATATTTTCTCTGTTCACACTAGCTTCCCTTCCCATGAGATGATCATTGTGAGGTACAATTTTGATCCTATCACTACTTCATTTCTTCCCCTTCAGTGATTCCTATTGCTCTTACTATAAAGTCCTCACTGTATCTATTATTTCAAGATCTCCAATTACTTATTTAAAATCTGGATTTTGAATGATCTATGCTCTTAGAACTTACTTGCTTGAAGCAATGTATCGTGGCTTCTCAAACTAAATTTCCAAACTAAACTCCCAATATATTAGAGAGTTCCTACCCTTCGAATCTTAGATATTTTTACTTTCTATGCACTTATACTTCTTTTCCATCTTCATCCTGGAATACACACACACACACACACACACACACACACACACAAACACACAAACTGATGGCTATCCCTAAACAAGACCCATCCATCTAGTATCTACAAGAGAGACATGTTATTGACAAAACACATACTCAAAGTGAAAGTCTGGAAGTAAAATTTTCAAGCAAATGGACACTATAGTCAGGCCAAAGTAGAATTACTAACATAAGATAAAATAGAATAAATTATAATTAGTAGGAAGATACATTACATATTAATAAAAGCAACTCCCCATTAGGAGGATATAACAAGTCTAAATACCATTGCCCTGAGTTAAGGAGCACCCCCACTTCATGAACCAAATATAAAAACACATCTCAACATATCATTGTCAACCATGGATAGATCACTCGGGGAAAACCAAGAAACTGCAGACCTAAATAACTACATTGACAACATTGTCATAACAGACATCTACAAAATATACATTCAGCATCAAAATACATGTTCTTCCCAGCTGCTCATGGAAGATTCTCTAAAAAGAACATATCCTATGTCAAACAGAAATTCTGTCCAAATTGAAAGAAAAATAAATTGATTTCCCATATCTTGTCAGACCACAACAGAATAAACTTAGAATTCAATGGCAAAAGCAAAATAAAATCCAAAATCATGAAGACTGACCAACAAGTTGGTGACACTGAAGAAATTAGAATGTAAATCTGAAAATTTCTGGAATTTTACAAAAATGAACACACAAAATATTAGCTCCTGTGGGACACAGTAAATGCAGTACTTAGAGGAAAATTTATTATGCTGAGTGCATACATTTATCAATTGGGGAAGTCTCAAATCAATATTTTAATAATGCACCTCAAACTCCTTGAAAACAGGAACAAGCTCAAACCCAAAGCAGTACACAGGAACAATAATAAAATTAAATTTAAACAATAACTAAATAAAGACAAAGTCAAACATAGGAAGAATCAATTAAACAGAGTTGGTCTTTGAATAAATTAACAGGATTGCCAGACCCTTAGGAAATCTAAGAACATTAATTATATAAATAGAAACTTAAATAGGAAGCTCACAGATTGGGAGAAGATCTTTACTTGCTATGCAACAGAAAAGGCCCTTATATATCAAATATACTCAGAGACCAAAAAGTTAAGCCAAAAAATAAATCCTCAGTGAAACAAAAACCCTCATAATAAGTGGGCTAAAGACTTTAAGAGAGACCTCTCAAGAAAAAATATGTATGTGCAATAGACACATGAACACACATGAAGAAATGGGCAACATTTCTGGCCATAAAAGAAATGCAAATCAAAGCAACATACACATTCCAAAATGGAACATTACTGGGTCATAGGGGAGTTCTATATGAAGTCTTTTGAGGAACCTCCATACTGCTTTCCAAAGTGGTTGAACAAGTTTACATTCCCACCAACAATGAAGTAAGGTTCTTTCTGTCCACATCCCCTCCAGCATCTGTTGTTAGAGTTCTTGATTTTTGCTGTTCTAACTGGAGTGAGGTGATATCTCAATGCTGTTTTGATTTGCATTTCTTTTATGGCTAGGGATGTTGAACATTTCTTCATGTGTCTATTGGCCATCCTTCTTTCTTCTTCAGAGAAGCTTCTCTTTAAGTCTTTCGCCCACTTATTTATTGGGCAGTTGTTTCTTTGAGGATTTGTTGTTGGGTGGTTTAATTTTTTGAGTTCCAAGTATATTTTAGATATGAGACCCTTGTCCGTTGTATGGCTAGTAAAGATCTTCTGCCAATCCGTGGGCTTTCTATTGATCTTGCTAGCTATGTCATTTGCCCTGTTCTCAAATAAAATAAAATAAAATAAAAAATGGAACATTACTACATTATTGTGCCAAAAAGGGACATTACTACACTATTGGTGGAAATATGAACTTGTTCAAACACTCTGTAAAGAAGTATAGAGGTTCCTCAAAAGAGCTCCCCTATGACCTAGCAATCCCACCCCTGGGTATTTACCTAAATGACCAAAGCCAACACCACTCTAAAGCTACCATCACAACCATTACAGCAATATTTACCATAGTTATGATATGGAAATGAGCCAGATATCCCTTAAAAAATGAAATTATATGCCTCCATCAGAAAATCTGGCATTGCCCCATTTGTAAGGAAATGGAAAGACTTGTAAAACATATTAAGCAAAACAAGGCTGACACAAAGAATCATAGGCTGCACGTTTTCCCTCATTTGGAAATGCTAGTATATGTCTAGGATTTTCTTAGCAAACAAATCACAATACCTCAATAGCTATATGCATATCACCAGATAAAGTGATGCTTATCAAAATGAACTCCAAGAAATGGATACAAAAAGATTGTATACTGAACAGTTTGTAGTTATTTCTATTTACTTTTCCCCCCTTTGCTTTATTTCCTGTAGTCAATGATTTTTTTTTTTTGTACCCCTTTTCTTATATATAAGTTTATCTGATTTGGGGAAGGGAAGAGAAATCACAGAAAAGGTGGGACAAAGAGTAAACAAAGCAATATAATACACACTAGGCAATATATTAGAAATGAACTTTAAAACTTTGGGGGAGTTGAATATCAGGATGGGAGGAAGCAGGAGAAAATGAGGAAGAAGTAACACTGTTCAGAAAGAAATGTACTCATTTCTGTAACTGTAACCCACCCCTGTGTACATCACCTTTATAATAAAAAACAAAAAACAATAAGAGAACACAGCCAAATAGACAAAAATGAAACATCACAACAGAAATAAGCAAGACTGAGAGTGATGTAAGTGAGCACTTTGAAAATCTTATGCCAATCACTTGGAGAATCCTGGAGAAATCGATGCTTTCTTATATTCCAACTCAACCAAGAAATGACACATAAGATGAAGTAATGAAACTGAAATATCAATATACTACATCCCATACAAGAAAAATCTAGGATGCAATAGTTTTACAGTGAAATTAAGGCCTTCAAGGAAAAACTTACATTACTCATCTAACTCTTCAATAGATTAAAATTGGAAACAGAATTATCAAACACATTTTATGAATCTAGAATCAGATTCTTTCAAAAATCAGATAGGGACCCATCAAAGAAAGATGATTATAAACTCAATACTTTTATAAGTCTTAAAGCAGAAGTTCTCAATAAAATTCTCACTAATCAATTTCAACAACTAACAAAAAAATCATATGCTATGATCAAACAGAATTCATCCTAGGATACAATTTGATTCAATATACTTGTCAATATACAAAATACAAACCATCCACAGAAGCAGGGATCAGAACCACATGATCATCTACATAGATGTAGAAATAGCTCTTGACAAGCTCAAATATACCCCTTTTTAATGAAAAGGTCTGAGAAGCTAGGAATGCATGGAACATTCCTCAATATAATATAGAGTATGTATATGACAATGATATAATCAGAATGTACTTAATTGTGGAACTTGAGAACATTGTCTAAAATCAGGTATGACACAAGGATGTCCACTCTCTCTACTACTTTTCAAAAGAGTAATAGACAACAGAAAAACATAAAGAGGATCCAAATATTAAAGAAATAAAACTAATCATTTTTGCAGAGGAAATGATCCTGTATTTAAAGGACTCTATATTTCCTCACTCAAGTTAGTAAGGTGATGCTAATCTTCAGCAATGTAGCAGAATCTAAAACCCATAAGAATCAGTAATTTTACTGTGCTACTATCAATGAGAAGATCCAGACTAAAATCCAAAAAACTACCTCAAATGTATTAGCTTCAAAATGAAATCAAATCAAATCAAAACAAAACAAAATGACAAGAGAAAGCTAGGAATTAATTAATTTAACTAAAAATGTGAATGAGCTCTACTATGAAAACTTGAAAAATCTAAAAAGGGAAATTAAAAGAGATTCAAGGAAATGGAAAGTCTTTCCATGCTCCTGGTTGGAAGAACTAACATTGTAAAAACTGCAATACTGCCCCACCAAAATTGACAATGCAATACCCATCAAAATTCCAACAATATTCTTCAATGAACTAGAGAAAACAATCCAAATTTAATATGGAATTACAAAAGGCCCTGAAAAGAAAAAGAAATCCTTAGCAGGAAATGGTGGAATATCAATATCAAACTTCAAATTCCATCAGTAAACCAAAGTAATTAAATTAGTGTGTTACTTAAACAAGAATGGCCTTGAAGACCAGTGAAACTGAAGGCTTAGAAATGAATTAATGGGCCTACACTCATCACACACACACACACACACACACACACACACACACACACACACACACACACACACACACACAATGGAATTCTATTCACCCATCAGAAAGGATGATATTGCACCAGTCTTAAGGAAAATGGAGGGGTTAGGAAAATCATATTAAGAGTAAGGAATGCAGACTTAGAGAAATATAGTTTATTTTATTTTATTTTATTTATTCTTTTGAATTTTTTTATTGTGAAAATACTGTATAGAGGGCTTACAATTACATGGACAAGATAATGAGTACCTTTCTTATCAAGCATTGTAGCCTCCTCCTTTGTTTCCCCTTCGCATCCCTTTCCATCCTTCCCCCATCCTCCTACTTAATCCTCCCCCCCCAACCAAAGTTGTAAAGTTCCCTAAGATATGTATTCAAATGTTTTTTTCTTTAATGCGATTGTTACTAATACATTTATAAGACTATTTCTTGGTTGCTTTGTATGTCCCTCCATCACAGTATAACCCCTGCCTTCACTGTATTTGATGTCGGTATAATTTGTGGAGGGGAAGGGGAAAAACAAATCGTTCAAATAGGGATACAGGTAGACCCATTGCAACAATGAGATGTACAAGTCGTTATGTTGAGAAATATAGGTTTTATAGATTCTTTCATTTATGGTAGCTACAAGGTGCCAATAAATCTAGAAGGAAACAACAGAGATTCGACCTCACCCCAGTTAGAATGACCATTATCAAGAAAACTAACAATAGCAAATGCTGGCATGTATACAGCCAATTTGGAACTCTATTACACTGTTGGTGGGAAATTATTGTTCAACCACTCTGGAATGCAGTATGGAGATTCCTCAAAAGACTGAACATAGAGCTCCCCTGTGACCTAGGATCACTCCTAGGCAGTAATCCAGTAAATAACATAAAAAGCTCACACTAAATCTACCAGCATAACCATGTTCACGGGCCAGGCCCAGAGTTCAAGGACTGGAAAAAATGTTACCACTTCTGGTATTTGTTTCCTCAAATATGAACTTTTTAGTATAAGCTGCCAAATCATTCTATTTGCACTACCTAGCATAGGACTTAAATGTAGTGGGTGATATAATGGCTTCTTTGTTGAATGTTAAGATGTAGCCAGTCTGAGAAAAGGGGAATTTTTTTGTTGGTTGTGGTCATGGGGCTTAAAGTCTGGGCTTGGGCACTGTCCTTGAGCTCTTCAACTCAAGGTGAATGCTCTACCACTTAAGCCACAGTGCCACTTCTGGTTTTCTGGTGATTAAATGGAGATACGAGTCTCAGGGACTTTTTCTGCCCACACTGGCTATGATGCACAATCCTCAGATCTCAGTCTCTTGAGTAACTAGGATTACAGGTGTGAGCTATGAGTGACAGGTAAAAAATTGGAGATTTTAATAAAAAAAAGAAAATCTATGTCTTCACCTGTGTCTAAACCTCAGATAGCACTATTAGAACACTTCCCTCTCAACTCATTTCATCAGGCAAACGTTAAATTTCCCTTATCCTTCATGTGGAAATACTGTGGTCAATATCCTCTCAAATTTGTGAATGGATCAATTGTATGGTAATCCCTAGCACCCAAATCAAGAACTATTATATCAAAACAAATGAAATCCTCATTTGGAATAATTATTTTTCTTTCTTATTACAAATCTATGCTTCATGATTTCCTAATGTGATATTGGACTTCCTAACACAGGGATGACATTTTTTTCTATTCAGCAATTTGCCTTCTCCCACATGTGTTTAAGTACTGAAGAATTCAAAGATTTCCATTGATAATTCATTAAGCTGACCTATAAGAAACTGTGCATTTCTGGAATTTGGTCTGCTGTCTTTTCTTACATGCACAGCTTCTATTTTCCAATCTCCCTGTCACCAATTTTAGTCTCTCTGATCAGTTTTTTTTTTGGGGGGGGGAGTCTGGTCGTGGGGCCTGAACTCTGGGTCTGGGTGCTGTCCCTGAGCTCTTCAGCTCAAGGCTAGCGCTCTACCACTTGAGCCACAGCACCACTTCTGGCTTTTTTCTTTTTTGCTTATGTGGTGCTGAGGAATCGAACCCAGGGCCTCATGCATGTAAGGCAAACACTCTATCACTGAGCAAACTTCCCAACCCTCTCTGATCAGTTTTTCTCATGCTCTCCCTGGAGTCTCATTTCAGTCTGCCTTATAAAAAAACAATATTTTTAAATTTTAAACAGGTGGGCCCATTACAGCAATGAGATATACACATCGTTATGTCGAAAAACAAACTTACAACTTTGGCTGGGGTAGGGGGTGTATGGGAAGATGGGAGGCACGGTGAATGGAGATGAGAAGGGATAGGAAGGAGAAACAAAGGAGGAGGCAACAATGCTTGATAAGAAATGGACTTATTATCTAGCCCATGTAATTGTAACTCCTCTGTATAGTATTTTCACAATTAAAAAAAAGAAAAAACGTATTTGTTATTTAAATGACTTTCAGCTTCTGGTTTTTGCCTGACTTCATATAGGCTGTGATAGCAGCCCTGACTGGCTGGCTCTGCTTACTGAAGTTTTTTGTTTGTTTGTTTGTTTGTTAGAGGTCTAGCATTATTATCAAAGTAGTAGGTTCTGTGGACCCCAGTGATCCCCTGGCTTAGTGTCAATTTTTTTTCCTAAAGATATAAATAATGGCTGACTAAATTCCTGTTTTAATTTCTCAAAATGAGGAAATCTAGAATCCTTGCAAAGCCATAAATAATCCTGAAACCACTTACAAAAATCGTCTGTCAAGATGGCTTTTCAATGTTGACTGTGCAAAATGTTCATTTCCAAGCAGCCACCAAAAAACAGATCACATCCCTGGGAGCCAAACTTTGAAAGGAAGACTCCCATTCCTTCCTTATCTTATGAGACTATATACCACAATATTCTGCAGTTGTGGTCAGCCTGGAGCAAATTTTCCCAAGAATATTCTGTAGTGTAAAGAGAACTATCAAAATAAAGTGGAAATACTTTTCTACTATAGGGTGATTTCTCTTGCTTGTGTCTGTTGTTATTTTCATTACTTCAAACACACGGGTGATTTAAACTTGGTCTTAGACAAGTGGCAAAGCATTAATGAAATAAACATTAAGTTTACTTTCATATATCCAATATAATACACTTAACTCCTATGGAAAGTTAAATCCAGCTATATAAACTATGTCATAAAAATAAAATAAGTGGTTCCCAGAAGATGGTGGAGAAGAAGCTGGAGCCTAAGTAAGCTCTCACATAGAAAGCAGTTTTAGAGTTCCAGTGAACAGTCCTAAGCCAGAGAATTACACCAAATGTGCCATCACAGGACAGAGAGTTAGGCCAGAGAGGGGAAACGCAGGCAAGGAGACACTTCTGAGCTCTTGCCAGCAGCCGCCGCCGCTGCGGGCCAGCGCAGGATCCATACCTGAGCCACAGAGAGTCAGGGACGAAGGAGCCAGATGCAGCGGGTGAGCAGATTCTACTCAACACCAGCAAGAACTGACAAGGAGCGGATATCTTCATCCTGTAGTTTGCAGACCAGAGATAACCCAGGAACCAAGACTCAGTGTGAGTAGAAGCCTGACGTCCTCACTCCTTCTCAGGGAGCAGAGGAGGGAAGGCCAACCCTCCCCCACACCCCCAGCACCAGAGACCTCCATCTTGGATACCGACAAAGCTCGGAGGAGCTGCTAGCTCCAACTCAGGCCTTGGAATAAAACGAGTCATTTAGCAGGTCACAGGAACTTAACGGCGGCATGACCTGCCAGACTTAGCTCTACCCAGGGAAAAGCCATCCAGCTCGGGCGCCAGCCCTAGGAGTGGCTTTCTTCACTGGGTAATCAGAGCCAGAGGCTGCCCCTCCCTCTAGCAGCCTGGACAATCAATTGAAATTCAGTAAACAGAAACCCTGAGAATGGCTCCAGTCTGGGCTCTGTGAGTTTTTCACAAACTAGCCCCCGGGAAAAGCTACTGTCTGTTGAAAGGCCTCAACTCTATCCAGAACTTAGCCTCATCACTGCATTCCCTCTCTTTTGTGATACTCAAAGCACTTCTGCCTCCCAATGAACTAGCCTGGGAGGAGGATCGCCTAATCTTGGGTAAAGCAGAACATTTTTCTGCCTGTTCAAACAACCTGACTTAAGAAACCAACCAGGCCACAGGACCACAAGCAGACTAGAGACTCCAACAACAGGCTGGTTACAGACACAAGGGAGATACAGGATTTTTCCCACCCCTCCCAAAAAAATCAAAGAACTTTTTTTTCTTCTTCTTCTTCTTCTTTTATTTATTTTTATTTTTTTGGTACCTTATATAAAAATTTTTTTTTTCTTTTCTAAAACTTTTTGTAATCTTTGATTTTTGCCTTTTTTGAAAAATAATTGTTTTCCAGAAACTTTTTTTCTTCTTATAATATTTATTTTAGGGATACATGAGTGTGCGTTTTTCTTTCTTTTTTGGTTTTCTTTCTCTTTATTTTTGTTTTTTAATTATCTTTTTGTTTTTTGTTTAGCTCTACTGAACTTCTCATCTTTTTTTCTTCCTTTCTTATCCGTTTCACCTTCTCCTCTCTTTCATTCTTCTTTATGTGACTTAATTCTTGTCCTGCACATCCTCAGATAAACCCGTAGTTGATATTAGACCCTATCCCCCATTGTGTACACATTTTATTCACAAATTTATTACTCAATTCAAAACAACTAAGACTTAAATTCCTTAATAGCAGTACTACCTCTTTATACCTATATAATATTTTAAGCATTTTTATTTTTAAGTTGTTCACATCTCCTTTATATCCCTCCCCTTCTCTCAATAAATTCACGTTCTTATCTAAATAGATTGTTATCGCATCTACATAATTTTATTATTTTCTACCTTTCTATTTTTTCTGGTCTCTTTTCTTTTCCCTTTCCCTTTCTTCTTTTTTTCTCTCTTTATACTTTCACCCTACCCAACTTATTTCCTGCTTTGAGATTAGGACTTAGTTAACTCTCCTGAGCATCCTCACATCAATCTATTCCTATTTTTTACCCACATCTCTCCCTAACCCTAATAATTTCTGGTTTTCTAAATTCTTCTTTGCGGTTCGTAGCCCATTAACATACAGTGGTTTGATGTTGAATAGATGTATCTGTTGAACTGGATTGTATCTGTAGACTATTGACTGTGCAAATTCAGACTTTGGTTGATGCTTGTCTTAAGATACTGTTCTAGCACAAAACTGGTGCTATTTTCATCTCAAATGGGCAGAGTAAGCCGGAAAAACACAAGAAAAATGGCAAATCCGGATATCTCAATTCCCAATCTTGATAAACAGGGGACAGAACAGTTAATGAATAATCCAGAGGAGAAATCCCAAATAGCTCTACAAACATTGCTGGCAAACATGACAATTGAAAAGAATGAAAGCATACAAAGGACTCTGTATGAGGACTATGTGATAGGGAGAGAAAGGAGGTAATCCAAAAGTTTATACAGGAATATCATAAGGATGAGGAAGCTACTCAAAAACTGATACAGGATTTGCATGAGCAGCTTGAGAATACTCAAAGAGAAAGGCAGGAATGGTGTGAACAGGCTGAGAACAATCAAAGAGAACTACAGGAATCCCATGAACGGGAGAAAGCTAATCAAAGAGTAATACATAAATTGAGAGAGCAGGATAAGAAGACACAAAGATCACTAAAGGGTTTCATGGAATCCATTAACAAAGAGCTGAAGGAAGTCAGGGAGCCCACAAAGGGAATGCTGAATGGAACCCAACAGAAGGAATGGGAGTCCAAGGAAACCATAACCAATCAACTAAGTGATTTGAGAATAAACACTGAACATCAAATTAAGGAAGTAAAGAAGTTCATGCAAGATCTAAAACAAAGCTTCAACAAAGAATTTGAAGCCATCAAAGCTGACCAATTAGAAGGAAAAGAAATAAAAAACAAAGTAGAAAGTCTTGACAGCAGGTTAGACCATGCAGAAGATTGAATCTCAGAGATTGAAGACAGCCTAGATATTATAAAGAAAGAACATACAACTATCCAAGAAAAGTCCAAGAAATATGATAGATCTATCCAACACTTGGAAGACACCATCAGCAGGCCTAATCTAAGGATAATGGGTGTAGAGGAGCACCTAGAAACAAAAGTTAATGGCCTAGGAAATTTGTTTAACAAGATCCTAGCAGAAAACTTCCCAAACATGCAAAAAGATAGTCCTATTCAGATACAAGAAGCTTTTAGAACTCCAAACAGACCAAACCAGAATAGGACATCCCACGGTCACATAATAATCCACACAGGATGAACTCAGACCAAGGAAAAGATCCTTAAATCTGTCAAGGAGAAAACATTAATCACCAATAAAGCGAAACAAATTAGAATCACCTCAGATTTCTCAGCAGAGACAATCAAAGCAAGAAAAGCCTGGAATGATGTATGCCTTGCCCTAAAAACAAACAACTATCAACCAAGAATACTGTACCCAGCTAAACTCGCCATCATAACTGAAGGCCAAATAAAAACCTTCCATAGCAAAGAAAAATTGAAACAATACATCTCCACCAAACCAGCCCTACAAAAGATTCTTAAAGATGTCCTACACATAGAAAACCAACAAGACCGCAATAAAGGCCAAGAAACTGCACCCAAACTGAGAATCCAAGAACCATAGGAAGAATCCAGTTTTCACATCCCCAAAGAAGGTGGATAACATGGCAGGAACTCCCAAATACCTCTCAGTCCTTTCTCTTAACGTTAACGGACTGAAATCTCCAATTACGCGACATAGACTGTCTAGTTGGATTAAAAACAAGACTCTTCTATCTGCTGCCTTCAGGAGTCACATCTTTCCCATAAAAACAAACACATTTTCAATGTTAAAGGCTGGAACAAAATCTACCAAGCAAACGGCCCCCATAAACAGGCAGGAGTTGCAATCCTAATATCAGATAAAATAGACTTCAAATTAAAATTTGTGAGAAGAGATAAAAAAGGTCGCTACATACAAATTAAGGGATCTCTCCTTCAGAAGGATACTACAATTCTAAATATCTACTCGCCAAACAATGGAGCACCCAAATTTATCCAAGAAACACTACTTTTCCTCAAATCCCATATAAATCCAAAGACATTAATTGTTGGGGATTTTAACACACCACTCTCCCCACTAGATAGATCAACTCGGGGCAAAAACTCAACACAGAAACCACAGATCTAACCAGCTGTATAGATCAACTAGATTTAACAGATATCTACCGAACATTTCACCCAGCAGCAACAGAATACACGTTTTTCTCAGCAGCACATGGAACATTTTCTAAAATAGACCACATTTTAGGCCACAAGGAAATTGTCTAAATTCAGAAACATTGAACTTATACCTTGCATTCTTTCTCACCACAAGGGAATAAAATTAGAACTCAACACCAAAAGCCACCAAAGAAAGTCCGGTATCACATGGAGGCTGAACAACACACTGCTGAATCATGAGTAGGTCATGAAAGAGATTAGAAAGGAAATGCAAATGTTCATGCTATTCAACAGAAATGAACACACAAATTACCAGCTCCTCTGGGACACAGCAAAGGCAGTACTCAGAGGCAATTTTATAGCTATGAGCTCCTACATCAACAACTTGGAGAGATCTGAAACCAACAATTTAATGACACATCTAAACCTCCTTGAAAAAGAGCAGCAAGATAAACCCCAATCCAGTAGATGGAAAGAAATAATTAAAATTAAATCAGAATTAAAACTATAGAAAGAATCAACAAAACCAAGAGTTGGTTTTTCGAAAAAATTAACAAAATTGGCAGACCCTTAGCAAATCTTATCAGAAAAAGAAGAGAACACACCCAAATAAATAAACTCAGAACTGAGAATGGAAACATCACCACGGAAACAACCAAGATTCAGAACATTATAAGGGAATACTTCTCAAAATTTTATGCTAATAAGTTTGAGAACTTGACAGAAATGTACCTTTTCCTAGCAAATATTGACATGCCAAAACTAATCCAACATGAGTTAAACCATCTTAATAGGCCCATATCAAGCATTTAAATAGAAACAGCAATAAGAGACTTTCCAGCTAAGAAAAGTCCAGGACCAGATGGTTTTACAGCAGAATTCTACAAGGCCTTCAAAGCAGAGCTCACACCAATACTTCTCCAACTCTTCAATGAAACTGAAAGAGAAAGTTCACTACCGAACACATTCTATGAAGCCATCATAACCCTCATCCCAAAACCAGGCAGGGATTCATCAAAGAAAGAGAACTATAGACCCATTTCTTTGATGAACATTGATGCAAAACTTCTCAAAAAAATTTGGCCAACCGACTTCAACAATTTATCCAAAAATCATACACCACGATCAAACAGGATTCATTTCAGGGATGCAAAGCTGGTTCAATATACGCAAATCAATTAATATTATTCATCACGTCAACAGGAGCAAGAATAAGAACCACATGGTTAGCTCAATAGATGCAGAAAAAGAAGTCGACAAGATCCAACACCCCTTTATGATGAAGGTTTTGGAAAAATTAGGAATCCATGGAACATTCCTCAATACAATAAAGGCTGTATACAACAAACCTACAGCCAGCATTATACTTAATGGTGGAAAACTAAAACCATTTCCTCTTAACTCTGGAACAAGACAAGGATGTCCACTCTCTCCACTTCTCTTCAATCTAGTATTAGAATGCCTAGCTACCGCAATAAGACAAGATGCAGACATAAAGGGGATCCAAATAAGGAAAGAAGAAATAAAACTCTCCCTCTTTGCAGATGATATGACCTTGTATTTAAAGAATCCCATAGACTCCACTTCCAAATTACTCAAGCTGATTCAAAACTTTGGCAAAGTAGCAGGGTATAAAATTAACCCCCCAAAATCAATGGCTTTTCTGTATGCTAACAGTGAAACAAGTGTGGCTGAAATTAGGAACACAACTCCATTTGTAATAGCCCCAGAAAAAATAAAATACCTAGGAATTAACTTAACCAAAGAAGTGAAGGACCTCTATGATGAAAAAATTAAAATTTTGAAAAAGGAAATTAAAACAGAACTTAGAAAATGGCAAAAACCTCCCAGGCTCCTGGATTGGAAAGATTAACATCATGAAAATGGCAACACTTCCCAAGGCTATCTACAAATTCAACGCGATACCTATCAAAATTCCAACCTCATTCTTCAAGGAAATGGAAGAGGCAATCCAAAAATTCAGATGGAACAATAAAAGACCCCGAATAGCAAAAACGCTCCTCAATGGAAAGAACACTGCTGGAGCAATATCAATACCAAATTTCAAACTCTCCTATAAAGCCATAGTAATAAAAACAGTTTGGTATTGACATAAGAATAGACTTCAGGACCAATGGAATAGACCTGAAAACCCAGAAATGAACCTACAGACCTATTGCCATCTAATCTTTGATAAGGGAGCTAAAATAATAGAATGGAAGAAAGACAGCCTCTTCAGTAAATGGTGCTGGCAAAATTGGTTAACTACTTGGAGAAAACTAAAGCTAGATCCTTATATATCACCCTGCACCAGAATCAACTCCAAATGGATCAAAGTCCTCGGTGTCAAAGCAGACACTCTGAAAACATTACAGGATGGAATAGGAGAAATCCTAGGTCTCCTTGTCTCAGGCCGAAATTTTCTGAATAGAGACCCGGGAACAGAACAAATCAAAGAAAGGTTGGACAATTGGGATTGCATGAAGTTGCAGAGCTTCTGCATGGCAAAGGACATAGCTAGCAAGATCAATAGAAAGTCCACGGATTGGGAGAAGATCTTCACTAACCATACAACAGACAAGGGTCACATATCTATAATATACTTGGAACTCAAAAAATTAAATCCCCCAATAACAAATCCTGAAAGAACCAACTGCCCAATATATAAGTGGGCTAAAGGCTTAAAGAGAAACTTCTCTGAAGAAGAAAGAAGAATGGCCAATAGACACATGAAGAAATGCTCAACATCCCTAGCCTTAAAAGAAATGCAAATCAAAACAACATTGAGATACCACCTCACTCCAGTTAGAATGGCTAAAATCAAGAACTCTAACAATAACAGATGCTGGAGGGGATGTGGACAGAAGGGAATCTTACTTCATTGTTGGTGGGAATGTAAACTTGTTCAACCACTTTGGAAAGCAGTATGGAGGTTCCTCAAATGACTTCACATAGACCTCCCCTATGACCCAGCATTCCGACTTTGGGGCATTTACCCAAATGTTTACAAACAAGACCACACTAAAGCTACCAGCAGAACTATGTTTATTGCAGCATTATTTACCATTGGTAAGATATAGAACCAGCCCAGATGCCCCTCAGTAGATGAATGGATCAAGAAAATGTGGTATATATACACAATGGAATTCTATACCTCCATCAGAAAGAATGACATTGCCCCATTTGTTAGGAAATGGAAAAACTTGGAAAAAATTATATTAAGTGAAGTAAGCCAGGCCCAAAGAAATATAGGTCCCATGGTTTCCCTTATTTGCAATATCTAGTATATGCATGAGTCAAGCGGAAAAGGTCAGATAATGTGATGTTAGGAAATTTAATCCTTAGATTTGTATTTTAATGTTTTTTCCTTTCATATATTTGTTTCTAATGCATTTATAAAATTATCTCTTTGTAGCTTTTTATGTCCCTCCCCCACAGTATAACCCCTGCTTTCACTATATTTCATGTCAGTATAACTTGTAGAGGAGATGGGGAAAAACAAGTCGTTTAAATAAGGATACAGGTGGACCTGTTGCAACAATGAGAAGTACAAGTTTTCATGTGGAAAACGAGCTTTACAATGTTGGTCGGGGGGAAAGCGGGGAGGATTTGGTGGGAGGTTGGACGAGTCTGGGAAGGGATGTGAAGGGTAAACAAAGGAGGAGGCTGCAATTCTTGATAGGAAATGTATACATTAACCTGCCCATGTAATTGTAACCTCTCTGTACAGTGTGTTCACGAAAAATAAAAATAAAAAAATAAAATTATAAAAAAAAAATAAGCCTCAATATGTATAATCTGGCACAAACTCACACCCACACCCACACCAATCATCATCTCAGAAATTCAGTCTGTATGTAAATATTTGTTTGGTACAAAATAATAAAAAATGAATGACTTTTAAGTAGCATCTGAAATATTCCTCCTATATATAATTGTATATAATTTTATAGATGGTACCTAGATCGAATTTAGCAAGCATGTACAAATCAAATTTCTACCATCTAAGCTATATGATAGGAGTCAAACCCTCATGTACTGGCTGGAGAATGTGTGGTGTCAATTTTTCCACAGTGCTGAATGCTTGCACATAATACCAAGAATCATGTGTAATAATTTATTATTTGATGTTAAGATGAGTGCTAATGTAGAAAGCACATTGAATTATTACACTATCTACAAAAATGAAATAAGAATGATATATTATTCGTTTAACTTCTAATGCTTCTATGTTTCAAAATTTATAAAAGATTTTAAAATTAAATAATTTCACTTGCTTCTTTTCTATAGCTACTAAAATTAAAATTATATATGAAACATTCAATATTAAGAAGTCAATAATAAGTAACCTATTATTAAAATGATATACTATTAAACTGTGATTTGAATTTAGTTCTAACAAACCCTCCAGTTATTTATTGTTCAAGAGATGTGTAGGAGGAATTCAATTACTCTATCCAAGGCACTTGTCATAATGAACACTGCAGCAAGTGTTAAGGTTTATTAAAATTTTAATGTCTTAATAGGTTTAATTTCAGGAATTTGCTTATATATGCCAAAATTAGGACTGTTTGGACAGGTTATACAGCTTTTCCATAAAGTCTTTAAGATTTATGGTAGCAGACATATACTACTAACTATGTACATTTGAATGTTTATAGAAATGTATTAATGTGAAGTTACAAAGTCTTTGTGTAAAGAAGCAGAGTGAAGGGTTAAGACTTAGTTAACTACACACTTTCTGTTAAGACTTTAGGGCTTCCTTACTTTATATGTTAGTGAAGAACAACTGATGATATAAGCCATATACAAATGATGATATAAGCCATAAATACTAATCTTAGTGCAGAACTTCAAAGACTACTCCTAGCCTATAAATTCTTGTTAAGCATCATAATCTTAGCAGGTTTAAATGTCGTCAGGAATTTGAGAAAATAATAAAATCTAATATGTAGTACATTTCAAATACTTGAAACACTAGTAATTGAGTTTTTATTTTATTAATCAATAATTATTGGGGGGCTGGGAAGGTGGCTCAGTGGTAGAGTGTTTGCCTTGCATGCATGAGGCCCTGGGTTCGATTCCTCAGCACCACATTAGCAAAAAGAAAAAAAGCCGGAAGTGACGCTGTGGCTCAAGTGGTAGAGTGCTAGCCTTGAGCTGAAGAGCTGAGGGACAGCACCCAGGCCCAGAGTTCAGGCCCACAACCGGACCCCCAAAAAAATTAATTATTGGTTTTCATTATTTATAGCATTGTTTTCCTTGTAATATAATAGAACTTTTTGTAAATAATTAGGAGGTTCTTTGAAAATGTTACTGGGATGGCCACACCACTTTTTAAAGGTGCATGTAAATTTACAAAGAGCAAAATTAAGAACAAATTATTGATTAGAAAATTTCATCAAATAGAGTCTGAATCAGGAGTCTTGATAAATGTCCCACACCAAAAATCTTAGTCCTAGACTGAAGCAGAAGTGTCCCAGTGTTGAGGCCAGAAAAGTGAGACTGTGTTTGTGTTTCCATTTTTTTATTATTTGTCACTCATGGGTGTTGAACAATGGAGGTGGGGCAGTGTCTCTCAGCTCCTCAGCTCAAGGCTAGCGCTCCACCACTTGAGCCACAGCACCACTTCCAGCTTTTTCTGCGTATGTAGTGCTGAGGAATCAAACACAGGGCCTCATTTATTCAAGGCAAGCACTCGACCACTGAGACATCTTCCCAGCATCTGAGCTATTGTGTTTTAAAAAAATCATCTAAACAACATTTGTTTTCTGCTTTGGGTCATATAATCAAATATATGAATATCTTTTTATATTTTTGTGAATTGTCATACTTCACAATTTATATTAACTTCAGCCACTGTATCCTTTCAATGTCATATCTCTGAGAGTTTGCTTCTATGAAGATTGTATTTTCATTTATAATTTCTTAAGTTATTTTTATTTTTTATCAAAATCATTTTATATATTATGTTGATGGGTTATATACATCAAAACCTTCAAATGAGTCTGTTGAGTATAAAGATAGCAGTATAAATATTCTCATACAGCTCTTGTTTCTCTGTTATATACTTTCAATATTAGGGTATTTCTCTCTTTATCTCTCTCATTCACTTTCTTTCTCTTTCATGCTCCATGTCTATGACTTAGAACTTCTGCTGATCTACTATTATCCTCCAGGATCTACTGGATTTGTGGGAATATGGTGGGTACCATTCAGTTACCTTGAATTCTTTAAGAGTTACAACATTGATGTGATATTATCCTTTCCCATTTTAAATGCAAAAATAACAGATCTAGGAATTCCTTTTCAATTTTATTACTATATAAATTTTATCTCAAAGTAATCATTGGTACAGATAAAATATTTTTAAACTGTGACCTAAAAGTTCTTTTATTTAAAAACATTTTAATTTTATTATTAAAAAAAGTAAACTGAAGTTGTTCACAGTGATGAAAAACAAGGTAATGGGGTTGGTGAGTACACAGAATACCCATCATAGTGGACAGATGCTCAGTCCAGTATATCATGTACACTTTTTGAGAATGACAATGTGCTGGTACATTAAATCATTGCATATATATATATATATATATATATATATATATATATATATACATATATACACACATGTGAATATATTTATGCTTTTATCAATATACGCATACATATGTAAAAATGCCCTTATATATGTATGCATGTTTGTTACTATACACACAAATATACACATATACTTATATACATACACATGGAGAAAACCACATAGTTATAGTCAACACAAATGTCACAAGTTTTTGAATATGCCTTCGACGGAATTATTGGAACCAAGTAGGTTGAAGATTTTTTTTGCCTATCTTTTACCACCCCACTTATCTCTTAAAAATGATAGTTTTTGATAGATTCGACTTTCAAACTTCAGTACAAGTGATACCAAGTCACTCAGAAATCGCAATACGTAAAGATCATGTGGTGATATGTTGACTGAGGTCTTGCTGATACCCTGGCCAACAAAGCAAGAAAAAAAAAGAAAGTACATTTAATGTATTAATGTTTGAGAGTTGTTTGTAACCTGTCAATGAATATGTAGAACACAATTATACCAACTGACAAAAATGATGTGCATTTCACTTATGTGCTTAGGGACTTGGCAAGTGACTTTAGGTATGTCTACACAAGTACAACCAACAGGAAACAAGCCAGTATTTCTTCATTTAATATACAAAAAAGGATACAGGTTGATGCATTGTAATGAGATATACAAGACACTATGTTGGGGTGGGGAGTTGAGGAAGAAGTTGGCTTCTGAGATGAGAAGGGAAGGAATGGTAGGGGAAAAATAAAGGAGAGATAACAGTGTTCAATAAAAAAAATGTACTTATTACCTTACTCATGTTATTGTAACCCCTCTGTATAGTATCTTGAGAATAAAAAAAAACTTCTCTACTTATAGGAAGTTGTATTTGTCACCCAACATCTGTAAGGTATTGATTTTAGAAACACAAGCATATTGAAATTTTGGATGTTCAAATTCTCTACATAAACACAGTATATAATTTACATTAGAACCTATCCACATCGTAATGCAGTGTAATTGCTATGAAAATTGTTACTAAATTCTATGTTTGTAATTAAAAATTAAAGTATGTGAACTGTCAACAGGCACAATTTTTTTCAGATATTTCTATCTGCATTTTGTGGATGGAATTGGGATTGCTATTTTGAAAAGCACAAATTTCAGGACCAAGAGGTGTCTGCAAAATGTAACAAGGCTCTAACAGCATCATTGAATAGTATGAAACTCGAAGGAGAAGTGTTTGAGTTGAGGCATATCTGAAAGTGTAAACAACCAAAGACTTTTTAGAAAAGCAACTGCTAGACTTTTCATGGAGAGCTGTCATAACACTTTGTGAAACAAAAGTAAGCACTTCACTGAAGGGTAGACAGAAAGCAAAATGAATGCAGTTTTCCTTCACCTTTTTGTCATGCTCAGTCATTATCAATCAACACGTAGTTAATCTTGAAGAATCCTCTAATAAGAAAATGTTGATGAGTGTTTATATGCAAAAAACCTGGGGAGACTAACTTTTCAATTAGGACACTCTGTATTCTATGATCCAGAAGAGAGAAAACTAGGTAAGCATCCACTTAACAACCTTCTAAAGAATTCTGATTCTGCCCTCATCAGTTGTCTAACCATATCTGTGCCTCAATGAGAGTATTTGGGGCGGGGCGGGGCAGGTCCATTCGTGGGGCCTGAACTCTGGGCCTCAGATCTGTCCCTCAGCTCTTCAGCTCAAGCCTAGCACTCCAACATTGGAGCTACAATGCCACTTCTGGCTTTCTTTCTTGCTTATTTGGTGCTGAGGAATCGAACCCAGGTCCTCAAGCATGCAAGGCAAGCGCTCTACCACTGAGCCACCTTCCCAGCCTTCAATGAGAGGATTTTAAAAGAATTTAGTGATTTAAAATTTAAATTTAAATTTAAATGTGGAATAAATTACTTCCAATGCATTACATTAAGATATTTAGAAACACCTGAGAAAACTAAAGGTCTATATGATATTTTATTAGCAGTGATGGAAAATGGGAATTTGATTTTCTATATTTTAAGCAATTTGCAAAAAGCACTGGCAAAATAAAATTTACTTTTGCAGCATATTTGACACCAATTTTTATACATTGAATGGAGCACAATCCTCAATAATATGTCAATGCTATCCTCTTATTTATGTCTAAAGGTTTATGCTTCTGATCTCTTAATATTAAAACTTCATTTAAAAAATCTTAACTAGCTGTGCAAAGGGGTTTTGCTTCATCACATCATTGTTGAATAGAATGTATGTGCATTTCAATGTACAATGCATCTTGATCAAACTTTCCATTTTTCTTCCTTCCCTTACCCCAACCCCACATATCTCTTGAAGTTTTCTACTGATAGTCTCACATTGAGTGTTATGACTTATTATCCACCATTTCCCTCTCCATTCTGCTGCCCTACTCCATGTAAGCCCATTTTCCTTCTAAGATTTGTTTCAACTTCATGGAATTTTGTTATAATGTTCTGCCTATCGCATTTGTCTTTGGGCTTGCCTTATCTTTTCTTCCATGCTTGACCAACATTAATGAGGAAATTTCTCCCCATTTTTAAGCTCTGAATGCCTGAGATAGGTCCTATTTACTATTCACCTTTTGTTCTAAATTCAGAATTTGACTTTCAGGGTCATCCAATAGAGCTTTTTCCTTCTCTACAGACTGAAGACAGAAGGAAAATAATTTCCATGCTCTCAGCATTATGCTATCCATCATGAAATTAATCATGAATTATTTTAGCAATCTAACTTTAGAGTCATGTTCTCTGCATTGTATTCACACAGTTTAAGTGAATATTCAGGGTCATTTATCTAGTATTGGAAGTTAGGGATGATCTTCAATTTCTGATGATAGAAGCAGGAGTCAATTTTAATTACTCAGATTCCACTATGTAGTGATCCCTTTGTCGTCTAAATTTTCAATAAATTTTGTTACTTTTTTATTAATAATTAGAAAAGTTTTATTTCAGTATTTGAAATACTTCCCCAATTATTTTAGATTTTTCACATTAAGCTGGACTGAATTATTTGCCCCCATTTGTACCACTAGTGCAGGTTAAGTCTCCTTCAGCTTTGTTGTTTCAAAGGAAAGGGAAGAGGGTAAACAGACAGCTGGTCATTACTCAGATATCTCCTTCCTCTTTTATTTCTGCTATTCTTGTTGAAAGGAAGACTGAAGTAGGAAATAAGAGTAATGTTTGGCTTTACCATACAAGGGAACATTCCTGGCATGTCAATTATTGTTTCTCAGAATCACTTAAACTGATTACTCTTGCCTTCTCCATAACAGTAACCTACTAGTGGCTTCCTCGGTGCAGGAGGAAGCACAATAACTGGTTTTTAACTGTAAATTGGTATTTTTAGATCTCAACGTCCTACTAACAAAAATATAAAGCTTCCTCTGCATAAATGTAAACACTAATTATCCAACAATAATTTACTAATGAATAGACAATTCTACTCAGTTCCCCCTCCTCTTTTTTCTTTCCTTCCCCTTCCCTTATTTACCCTTCCTTCCCTTATTCCCTCTTTGTATTTCTCTCTTCAATATTCATCGTTATCTTCTTTCTTTTTCTCTTACAGTAGGAAGTGATTTATGAGACAATACGTAAATAATTGAACAAATATTTTTTCTTCTGTTTTGTGTTTATTTATTCTTAAGGAGTGAGTTCTTGCAGAGCTACAGTGGCTTGTACCTAGCAACTTGGTAGCTTCAAATTTGATAATTGCAATTCGAAGCTATCCCAAGTAGATTAGTCTAAGAGATTCTTTTTTTTATTGTGAAAATACTCCACAGAGGGGTTACAATCACATGGGCAAGATAATAAGTACATTTCTTATCAAGCATTGTAGCCTTCTCCTTTGTTTTCCCTTCCCATCCCTTCCCAGTCTCCCCCCGACCCCCCCTAATCTCCCCCCCCACCAAAGTTGTAAAGTTCGTTTTCGACATGACAACTTGTACTTCTCATTGTTGCAATTGGTCCACCTGTATCCTTATTTAAATGACTTGTTTTTCCTAAGATATATATTTAAATGCTTTTTTCTTTCATGCGTTTGTTTCTAACGCATTTACAAGATTATTTCTTTGTTGCTTTGTATGTCCCTCCCCCACAGTATAACCCTGCTTTCACTGTATTTGATATCGGTATAATTTGTGGAGGGGAAGGGGAAAAACAAGTCTAAGAGATTCTTTTCGCCACTTGTGATAAAAGGAAGAAGTGGAGGTGTGGCTCAGGTGGTATAATGCAAACATTGAGAATTAAAGCCCAGATGGAGCTCAAGTCCAGGAATCCAAACCCCAGTACCAGCACAATATAAAAGATGAGTTCTATGTCTTTGAAGGGATATTTCTTCAAAAATTCATAACCAGGGCATTTTTCAAGGCACAAGACATCTCATCAAAGGCTCTTTCACATATTAAATTGATTCCTCTGCTTGATTCACATTATGGAAAATAGGAGCAACACTTCACTTTAAAACATATGACCATTACTAATCAGTTCTTATTTTTCCTGTGAAGGAGACATGGAAGAGGAACTCATCTAACTTGGGTGAGTTACTTTTGACTCACTGACAGACTTTGGAAATTAAAGGAGGGTTTGTTGACATGTAAAGAAGTCTTTACACATGGATCTTTAGGAGAGAGAGCTAGCTGCTGTGCAGGTTTGAATCAGAGTAAGTTTATTCCTAACATATGGTAAGGAAAATCTCAACGCATAGCAATCTATGCAGATAGTAATTTCAAAAGGATTAAAAACCCATGTCTATGTTATAACAGCAAAATTTTCACAAACAAAAAAAACTTCCTGAGCCATGAAAATATGTTAGACCAAAAGGAACTATGTTAAATATAATTAATATCTGAGTGACAGGTGTACAGGAGTTTTGTAATCACAACTAAACTATAAATTTTTCCATTCTGTCCCAAAAAAGAATCTCCCAGATAGGCCTTGTTAAATCTGTCACAAAAGGCTGGGTTTATGAGATTGGCAAGTATGTTTAGGGTCCAATATCTTATACAGTCATTTAGGTTGCAAATATCTCATACTACATTCAGTGTCTGGAAAAACGGGCTTTGTTGTGGGCACCTAAGGCATTTTTGCACCACTGTGAATATTTATCATTTCATTTCCTGTAATTATACCTGCCTATGTGAAGTCCTTTAGTGATAAGAATAATAGTTTCTTTGTTCCACCCTTTGTTCCACTAACCAATCTCAGATATACTGCATTTAAAAATATAAATGTAGCCAGGTGCTGGTGGCTCACAGCTGTAATCCTAGCTAATCAGGAGGCTGAGATCTGGGGATCACAGTTCAATGCTAGCCATAAGATTCTTATCTCCAATAAACCACCAGGAAACCGGAAGGGGTACTATGGCCCAAGCAGTAGAGTGTTAGCCTTGAAATGAAGAGCACAAGGGCAGCATCGGAGTCCAGAGTACAAGCCCCATGACTGACTAATCATTCATATATATATATATATATATATATATATATATATATATACATATATAAATATATATACATGATGAGATAGAATATATTTAAAATATAAACAAATATATATGATACACATTTAAAATATAACTAAATATATGTCTATATTATATATTTACATATAAAAATATTCACATTGTAATTGTACGTTTATAAATACATTTGCAATTTATATCCAAAGATTGGATCTGAAGATTTGGGGGAAAATGTAGAGTTTCTAAAGGCTTACCACTGACTCATCATGCTTTCAATCATTTTTTCCACTTATTACAATGTCAGGAGTATTAAGCTTGTGTGATTATGAAACAGAGTAGTTGTATTATCCTTATGAATTTGGAGTATAAAACCTGCCAAAAATGCGGTTTAGAAATCATACTTCACAAACTGGACATATACATCAATTTAGCAACTTACAGGTCTCAAACTTTTATTTGAATCCTGTACCCCCATCTACTTTCAGTTTCCTTAGAGACAGCTATATATACAAGCATACATGCATATTCATACACACATATATCCCCATATTCAAATGATATACTAAATGTAACACTATAATAAAAATAATATAGATACTGAAAGACACCTTTGCAAATATAATTAAAATTTAATTTTTTCATACAATGCATCATTAAATTACTGATGAAAGAGCTGAGATGTTTCAAATATTAGAGTGCCTGCTTAAAAAGCATGTTTTTCAGTATAACATCATTATTTACATCCTTCCTTCCCCCTCATAAAAAACC
Organism: Dipodomys spectabilis; assembly: GCF_019054845.1. NCBI lineage: Eukaryota > Metazoa > Chordata > Mammalia > Rodentia > Heteromyidae > Dipodomys > Dipodomys spectabilis. Next base: position 720,276 of record NW_024871049.1, read on the forward strand.
CTATAAATAACTACAGAATGAGACTACATGTTCCTTAATCTCTGATTGAATAAATATTTTAATATATATGCATATATACACACAATGGTCTATTATTTAGCCATGCATAATAATGAAATCATATCATCTTCAAGGAAATAGAACTGGAAACCTTCATATTAAAGCAAGAAGCCAGACTCTGAAAAACAAATACTAGATTTGTCATAAAGGAACTCTAGGGTTAGAAAATAATATGAATGACCCTGGTGTAAAAGATGGAACTGATTACGGTTGAGGACAAGTGAGAGAAGAGATGAAGAGAAATAGTGTGGAGGAAGTATGTTCAAATACTTTGTAAGTTAGTATGATGACATATAAATATAAGTATAAAAATGGGATAATGAAATTAATAAAAGCAATAAATTTTATCAAGCTACATTATGTGCACATCTGTGTATAAAAAATCAAAATATTTTGTGAAATTAATATCTCCTAATAAAAAGACAAAAATTCATTATGGTTGTTATACATTCATATCCAAATTTCCATTCGTTATTCAGTTGTTTTTCTGATAAAATAAAAGGAGAAATTGGTTTTGCTCATTTGGAAAGACAATCTTATCCAATTAACATTAAAATATTCTAATTTCTGTCAATGTGAAACTGTTCAATACAAATTAATTTTTTTGGGGGGGGGTCCAGTCGTGGAGCCTGAACTCTGGACCTGGGCGCTGTCCCACAGCTCTTCAGCTCAAGGCTAGCGCTCTACCACTTGAGCCATAGCTCCACTTCTGGCTTTTTTCTTTTTGCTTATGTGGTGCTGAGGAATCGAATCCAGGGTCTCGGGCATACAAGGCAAGCGCTCTACCACTGAGCCACCTTCCCAGCCCTCAAATTCATTATACTAGAAAAATTTCAAAGCATCGTTCAAAATCTTATCTCTATAGGTACATACTTTTTGCTATTTATTGAAATGTTTTCTTCATTTAATTGCTGTATACCACTTGCTTTTTTTTTTAATTGTGAAAATTGTACAGAGGGGTTACAATTACATGGGCAAGATAATGAGTATATATCTTATCAAGCATTGTAGCCTCTTCCTTTGTTTCCCCTTCCCATCCCTTTCCATCCTTCAGCCACCCACCCGCCCAATTCTCCTCCCCCCCATCAAAGTTGTAAAGTTCGTTTTCGACATAACGACTTGTACATCTCATTGTTGCAATGGGTCCACCTGTATCCCTATTTAAATGATTTTTTCCCTTCCCCTCCACAAATTATGCCGACATCAAATACAGTGAAAGCAGGGTTATACCATGGGGGGGAGGGACATACAAAGCAACAAAGAAAGCATCTTATCAATGTGTTAGAAACTATCGCATGAAAGAAAAAAAAAACATTTGAATACATACCTTAGGGTTCATTTCCCTAACATCATCTTATCTGACCTTTTCTGCTTGACTCAGACATATACTAGATATTGCAAATAAGGGAAACCATGGGACCTATATTTCTTTGGGCCTGGCTTACTTCACTTAATATATTATTTTTTCTATTTCTTTCCATTCCCTAACAAATTGGGCAATGCCATTATTTCTTATGGAGGCATAGAATTCCACATTTTCTTGAACCATTCATCTACTGAGGGGCATCTGGGTTGGTTCCATATCTTAGCTATGGTAAATAATGGTGCAATAAACATAGTCGTGCTGGTAGCTTTAGTGTGCTCTTGTTTGTGATCATTTCCGTAAATGCCCAAAAGTGGGATTGTTGGGTTATAAGGAGCTCTATGTGGAGTCTTTTGAGGAACCTCCAGACTGCTTTCCAAAGTGGTTGAACAAGTTTACACTCCCACTAACAATACAGTAAGGTTCCCATCTGTCCACATCCCCTCCAGCATCTGTTGTTATTAGAGTTCTTGATTTTTGCCATTCTAAGTGGTGTGAGGTGGTAGCTCAATGTTGTTTTGATTTGCATTTCTTTTATGGCTAGGGAGGTTGAGCATTTCTTCATGTGTCTATTGGCCATTTTCTGAATGTGGTTTTGTACTCAAAACTAGGAAATTAAATTTTCAAGCTGTTTTTTTTTAATCAAAAATGCCTAGAGCAAAATAAATTGGTAAATCCAAACTATATATATTTTAAGACAATCCTTGGTTTGTGTCCTTCTCCTCACATTCCCCATCCTTTCTTGAGAATAATACACATTGTTAGGAAATGTTTAGAACGTTTTGGAAAAAGAGGTTGACTTTAAACCAAGGAATTACTCTATGCTGCATTTTTGTTTACTTTATATCCAGTAAAGCTAAATTCTTCACTTAATTTCCACAGGATTTGTACTCAGGTTTCATCTGTGATGGGTGACAAATAAAAGATATAAACATTTTTTAGCAGTGCTAAATTTAGTCTGAGGAATCTAGGTACAACTTTACTCATGCAGATAAGCCCAATCAGTCATGGCAACATATCAAAATGTAAACCAATAATAACTGATATCATGTTATGAGATTTTGTGTATTTCAAATAGTGGTTATTAGTATTTGTTTTGAAATGAACATCATTTCATTGGTTAGGATCTGAAGTGAGACATTGTCCTCAGAAGAAAATTTAATGAAGCTTCTAACTTGAGTCTCTTTCAGATTTAACTAAATAGGTATGCAATCTTGTCAGTACCAGAATGATTTTGACCACCATTTATTAAAATATTTTCCTGAAAGTCTCTCTTATTATGAGATTTTTATTACATTTATATAATGTACTGGTGTTTCCCTTTAGACAACCCACATTCAGTCTTTTAGAAACAGTGTGGTTGGGGGTCAGAAAAATTATGTACACATGTTCACTGCTCAGGTTTTATTTATTTGCATTTTGTTCTTTTAAAGTCACTAGTATTTCGTTCTCAATATGGATATTATTGGACTTATTCATTGCATTTCTGAATTTTTAAATATGACATGATTTCTGTCATTTGATATGTAGCATTTTATTCTTTTAAACATGTGTAGAATTTACACCACATACAGTGAAATTTGTTTTAAACAATATGATTTGTTATATTAGCTTTATCCAGATGAATTTAATTACAAACTAAAACTAACTTATTTCTGAGAGACAGTTATCCTTATGGTTCTACTCAAATTAATATGTTTATCAGAGTTTTTTACTTAAAAAAAAAACGGCATAATATGTATTTGTTCCTGTTCTACTTTGTTGGTTGTTTTTCCAGGTGTGGTAAGTTCAAAATATGTGTTTATTTTATTTCAATTGTTTTGTGTCTATATTTTGTTTCATATAACAGAAAGTACAAAAGGAATCGGTGATTTAGAACTTTTCAAAACAGAATTCCAAGAGAAACACTTGAAGTTTCATGATACCTGGGAATGGAGAGCTCTTCTTAGTGGAGGGGTTGCCAAGTAAGACAGACATTGTTTGGAATGATTTGAATTCTGCCTCATCTTGGTATTACTTCAAAGTGTTTAGTGGAAAGAAAATTTTGTTTGTATGAACTCAGAATTTTTTGTTTAATTGAGACACAATACACATTCGTATTTGACTTTAACTCTAAAATCCTTCTTTTCTTAAGGTAAAATTGCCGATGTGAACAAATCAAAGAAAGGTTGGACAAATGGGATTGCATAAAGTTGCAGAGCTTCTGCAGGGCAAATGACATAGCTAGCAAGATCAACAGAAAGCCCACAGATTGGGAGAAGATCTTTACTAGCCATACAACAGACAAGGGTCTCATATCTAAAATATACTTGGAACTCAAAAAATTAAACCACCCAACAACAAATCCTCAAAGAAACAACTACCCAATAAATAAGTGGGCGAATGACTTAAAGAGAAACTTCTCTGAAGAAGAAAGAAGGATGGCCAATAGACACATGAAGAAATGTTCAACATCCCTAGCCATAAAAGAAATGCAAAACAAAACAACATTGAGATATCACCTCACTCCAGTTAGAAAGGCAAAAATCAAGAACTCTAACAACAACAGATGCTGGAGGGGATGTGGACAGAAAGGAATCTTACTTCATTGTTGGTGGGAATGTAAACTTGTTCAACCACTTTGGAAAGCAGTATGGAGGTTCCTCAAAAGACTTCACATAGAGCTCCCCTATGACCCAACAATCCCACTTTTGGGCATTTACCCAAATGTTTACAAACAAGACCACACTAAAACTACCAGCAGAACTATGTTTATTACAGCATTATTTACCATAGCTAAGATATGGAACCAACCCAGATGCCCCTCAGTAGATGAATGGATCAAGAAAATGTGGTATATATACACAATGGAATTCTATGCCTCCATCAGAAAGAATGACATTGCCCCATTTGTTAGGAAATGGAAAGGCTTGGAAAAAATTATATTAAGTGAAGTAAGCCAAGCCCAAAGAAACATAGGTACCATGGTTTTCCTTATTTGCAATATCTAGTATATGTCTGAGTCAAGCAGAAAAGGTCAGATAAGGTGATGTTAGGGAAATAAACCCTAAGATATATATTTAAATGTTTTTTTTTCTTTCATGCGATTGTTTCTAACACATTGATAAGATTATTTCTTTATTGCTATGTATGTCCCTCCCACCATGGTATAACCTCTGCTTTTACTGCATTTGATGTAGGTATAATTTGTGGGAGGGAAGGGGGAAAACAAATAATTTAAATGGGGATACAGGTGGACCCATTGCAACAATGAGATGTACAAGTCGTTATGTCGAAAACGAACTTTACAACTTTGTTGTGGGGGTGGGGTAGGAGGGGCGGGGAGTATTTTGGGAAGAGGATGGGAAGGGATGGGAAGGAGAAACAATGCTTGATAAAAAATGTACTCATTATCTTGCCCATGTATTGTAACCCCTCTGTACAGTGTTTTCACAATACAAAAAGAGAAAAAAAATCTGAAACTTTGTATTAGTGATTCTACTTCATGAGGGTTCCCTTGTCTCACATTTGTAACCCAAGCTACTCAGTAGACGGAGATCCAGAAGATGAAGGTATCAAGCCAACCTGCATAGAAAAGCTTTTGAGACTTCGTATCCAGTGTAGCCAGCAGAAAACCAGTCTGGAGGCATGACTCAAGTGGTAGAGCTCCAGCTGGAAAAGTAAACAGTAAATGTAAGACCTTGAGCAAAAACCCCAATACTGACAAAAAGTAATCATGATTCCTCATTTATCCCCCATCTCAAACACTAGCAATTACATTTCAGCCTGGTCGAGGAGCCTTATACATGAAGAAATGCTGAATATTTGAACTTTGGTGACTGGTTGATTTCTCTTGAAAGGTATTCAAGGGTGACCTTAATCCATCTTTGTTGCTGTGATTGCTATAATTGAATGTCATAAAACAGAGAAATGTATGAGAAATAAAGGGTTATTTATTTGGTTCATGGCTGTTAAGATTAGGAAGTTGAAGTACAGCAGCCTCATCTCCTGGTGGTTGATGGAGGTTGGGGAAAGACTCTGCAGAGCTCCAGGATGAACAAGGACGTCACATGATGTCTTATCTGCTTTCTCCCCCTCTTCTTACAACACCTCAATCACCCAAATTACCACCCAAATGTCTCACCTCCAAGTATCAGAGATGAAATTTTTACCTTCTTTTTTGAAAAAAATACATTTTATATTGTAAAAATACTGTACAGAAGAGTTATAGTTACATGAGGAAGGTAAAGAGTACATTTCCTATCAAGCATTGTAACTTCCTTCTTTGTTTTTTCCCTACTCTTCCTTCCCTCCTACATCCACAATATCAATCCCTCTTCCCTTACCACCCCCCTCACCCCATTCATGCCTAAATTGTAAAGTTTAAGCATTTTTTTCTTTTCCCTTACCCTCCCAGGCTAGAGAAGTGTATATACAAGATGCAGGCACAGACATTAAATAGTGAAAACAGGCTGATTATACATAGGAACAATAACAAGAAAAAACTATATATATGACTATATGAGATGATGCTGAGCAAAATAAAGCCCAAGATAGAGATCCAAGTGGTTTAATCTTCCTTGGTGGTGTTTTTTTTTCTATTGATAATGTACCATGTGATTTTTAAAATTTATTTTGTATGTTCTTCACCCAGAGTATAACCCCTCTTTTCACTGTCTTTAATTACAGTGCCCTGCATCTTGTATATATATATACACTGTAATATATATATATATATATATATATATATATATATTCTAATTTTGTGAGAGAAAGGGAAATAACAAAATATTGAAATAGGGATACAGGTTGACCCATTGTAACAATGAGATGTACAAGACACTATGTTGATAGTGAACTCTACAACTTCGGGGGATGGGTAAGGTGAAGGGAGTGAGGAATTGGGGAGGTTGGGAGGGAAGGGATTGTAGGGGAAATACAAATTTGGAGGAAAAAATGTTCAATAAAAAATAGACACATGTAACTCTAACCTCTCTGAATAATATTTTTACAATAAGAACTATACAAAAAAGAAATGAAAAAATCAATTGACTTTGAGGAAAGTTTATTAGAGTGGATTTTTGTGAGGTACTGAATAATAGTAAAAACTATATTTGATTCTTTAAAAATCAGTTACATCTAAAAATAACTCAAAATTATAAACTAATGCTAAAAAAATTAGATTGTTTATTGGAAAAAGCCAGAAATTTCAATAAGTTTGCTTTCTTAAAATTGACTTGTACCTGGGCTCTGGTGGCTCATGCCTCATCCAAACTACTCATGAGTCTGAGATCTGATGATTATGGTTCAAAGCCAGTCTGGACAGAAAAGTCCATGAGACTCTTATCTCCAATGAACCACCCCAAAACCAGAAATGGTGCTGTGGCTCAAGTGTTAGAATGCTAGCGAATAGCTGAGGGACAAAGTTGAGGCCCTGAATTCAAGCCCCAGGACCGACATAAAAAATCGACTTGGAATTTTACTTTATTATTTCATGATTTTTTATGAGTGGTTGTTCAGTGAAAAATCTGGTTGGTATTTATATTTTGTGTTGGCATAAAATAAGCCTACTATTGTCTTAAATTACTCAAAACAACTTTCTGATTTTTGACAGCATAAATTTTGTGGGTAATGGCTAGTACCAGGTTTCCTTTCAGAAAAAAATATATTTGTATCACCACAAAAAACAATATAAACAAAATGAAAATGTATTCCAGGAAACTTACCCGTAAATCTTAATGGATTAATATTCTGTGAGTTTCAGTTTTAACTTTATTCAAAAAGTCAAGTAATACTTGATAATAGTTTATTAAACCTTGTCATTTAAGAAATTCAAAAGTTTCCATATTTTCCTGTAGTAAATAATGCTGTGATGAACATTACTTTGCATTCTAATCGGTTGTGGTGGAATCTCAATGTTGATTTGATATGGATTGATTGTATTGTCAGAGATGTTGAGCATTACTTCATAGGTCCTTTGGACCTTCTCAATTCCACATCATTGAAGACTCTCAAATTTTAGCCTTCTTATGATAGGGTGGTATATCGTTTGGAATTTTGGGGTGGGGATTTAACTTTCTAATTTTCCATTGTGTTTCAGCTCTATGACACTTGTCTGTTTCATGGTTAGTGAAGATCTTTCTCCAGTCTTTTGGCTTTCTATTTACCTTCTTAGCTATGTCATTCATCATGCAGAAACTCTGCAGATTCACAAAACCCCATTTGTCAAGCCTTTTTTAAACAATGCATTCATGCATCCCTAATAAGAAAGTATCAACCTGTTCCAAGGAACCCTAATATTTCTCCTATTCTTTCCATTAATAATCTCAGTGTATTGTCCTTTACCCGGGGTCTTTGATTTATTTGGAATTGATTCTGGTACAGGGTGATATATAATTATCTAAATTTAATTTTATTGGTATTTAACCAATTTTGCTAGCACTATTTATTGAATATGGCTTCTTCATATTTCTGCATTTTTTTTGCTTAAATTTCAGCTGATCTAGGGATGTCATAATTTTTTCCACTAGCTGTGTCGCTTAAAATATAGGTGCCATGGTTTTCCTTATTTAATAATTGGCATATATGCCATTTCATCCTGGAAGAGAATGTTCATAGAACATTAGCCTAAGCAAATGATCTCCAAGCTATGGAAAGAAAAGTATTATCAATGTTGGTTTTCTTCTTACAATACTATAAAAAGCTGTTTGTTTTTTCTTGCTTTTTTCCTTTATTTTCCTATGGTATCTCCTTTTATGTCAATGTATTAGATTTTGTTAGCCTGTGGATTGTACACATGTTAATCTGAATTATGGTAGGGAACAAGAACAACAAAATCTTGAGAAAGAGGGGATAGAGTGAACCATTGCCCCAACATTCCTCACAAGGCGACATGTAGGAAGTGAAATTGATATTGGAGCAAGGATTTGAGGCAGAATGAAGTGTTAAGAAAAATGAGGAATCATATAACTTGTGAAAAAAACTCAACAAACTGCATTTTATTTTATTTTTTTTTTTAATTTAATTTTATTTTATTTGAGAACATACTGTACAGAGGGGTTACAATTACATGGGCAGGATAATGCATACATTTCTTACCAAGCATTGCAGCCTCCTCCTTTGTTTACCCTTCACCTCCCTTCCCAGCCTCCCCCCTCCCTCCCACCCAATCATACCCCCCCTCCCCCCCCCGACATTGTAAAGCTGGTTTTGACATGACATTTTGTACTTCTCATTGTTGCAACAGGTCCACCTGAATCCTAAAACGACTTGTTTGTCCCCATCTCCTCCACATGTTATACTGACATCAAATATAGTGAAAGCGGGGGTTACACTGTGGGGGAGGGACATACAAAGCAACAAAGAGATAATCTTATAAATGCGTTAGAAACACATGCATGAAAGAAACAAAAACATTAAAATACATATTTGAGGTTTCGTTTTCCTAACATCACATTATTTGACTTTTTCCGCTTGACTCATACCTATACTAGATATTGCAAATAAGGGAAACCATGGGACCTATGTTTCTTTGGGCCTGGCTTACTTCACTTAATATAATTTTTTCCAAGCCTTTCCATTTCCTAACAAATGGGGAAATGTCATTCTTTCTGATGGAGGCATAGAATTCCATTGTGTATATATACCACATCTTCTTGATCCATTCATCTACTGAGGGGCATCTGGGTTGGTTCCATGTCTTAGCTATGGTAAATAATGCTGCAATAAACATAGTTGTGCTGGTAGCTTTAGTGTGGCCTTGTTTGTGATCATTTGGGTAAATGCCCAAAAGTGGGATTGCTGGGTCATTGGGGAGCTCTATGTGGAGTCTTTTGAGGAACCTCCATACTGCTTTCCAAAGTGGTTGAACAAGTTTACATTCCCACCAACAATGAAGTAAGGTTCCTTTCTGTCCACATCCCCTCCAGCATCTGTTGTTGTTAGAGTTCTTGATTTTTGCTGTTCTAACTGGAGTGAGGTGATATCTCAATGTTGTTTTGATTTGCATTTCTTTTATGGCTAGGGATGTTGAACATTTCTTCATGTGTCTATTGGCCATCCTTCTTTCTTCTTCAGAGAAGCTTCTCTTTAAGTCTTTCGCCCACTTACTTATTGGGCAGTTGTTTCTTTGAGGATTTGTTGTTGGGTGGTTTAATTTTTTGAGTTCCAAGTATATTTTAGATATGAGACCCTTGTCCGTTGTATGGCTAGTAAAGATCTTCTCCCAGTCCGTGGGCTTTCTATTGATCTTGCTAGCTATGTCATTTGCCCTGCAGAAGCTCTGCAACCTTATACAATCCCATTTGTCCAGCCTTTCTTTGATTTGTTGTGTTTCCGGGTCTTTATTCAGAAAATTTCGGCCTGTGCCAAGGAGACCCAGGGTTTCTCCTATTCCATCCTGTAATGTTTTCAGAGTGTCTGCTTTGAGTTCAAGGTCTTTGATCCATTTGGAGTTGCTTCTGGTGCAGGGTGAAATATAAGGTTCTAGCTTTAGTTTTCTACATGTAGTTAACCAATTTTGCCAGCACCATTTACTGAAGAGGCTGTCTTTCTTCCATTGTATTGTTTTAGCTCCCTTATCGAAGATTAGATGGCTATAGGTCTGTAGGTTCATTTCTGGGTTTTCAATTCTATTCCATTGGTCCTGAGGTCTGTTCTTATGCCAATACCAAGCTGTTTTGATTACTATGGCTTTATAGTAGAGTTTGAAATTTGGTACTGATATTCCTCCAGCAGTGTTCTTTCCGTTGAGGAGCGTTTTTGCTATTCGGGGTCTTTTATTGTTCCATATGAATTTTTGGATTGCCTCTTCTATTTCCTTGAAGAATGAGGGTGGAATTTTGATAGGTATTGCGTTGAATTTGTAGATAGCCTTGGGAAGTATTGCCATTTTCACGATGTTAATCTTTCCAATCCAGGAGCATGGGAGGTTTTGCCATTTTTTAAGATCTGTGTTGATTTCCTTTTTCAAGATTTTAAAGTTTTCATCATATAGGTCCTTCACTTCTTTAGTTAAGTTAATTCCTAGGTATTTTATTTTTTGTGGGGCTATTACAAATGGAGTTGCTTTCCTAATTTCAGCCACACTTTTCTCATTGTTGGCATACAGAAAAGCCATTGATTTTGGGGGGTTAATTTTATAACCTGCTACTTTGCCAAAGTTTTGAATCAGCTTGAGTAATTTGGGAGTGGAGTCTATGGGATTCTTTAAATACAAGATCATGTCATCTGCAAAGAGGGAGAGTTTTATTTCTTCTTTCCCTATTTGGATCCCCTTTATGTCTGCATCTTGTCTTATTGCTGTAGCTAGGCATTCTAATACTAGATTGAAGAGAAGTGGAGAGAGTGGGCATCCTTGTCTTGTTCCTGAGTTAAGAGGAAATGGCTTTAGTTTTTCACCATTGAGTATAATGCTGGCTGTAGGTTTGTCATAGACAGCCTTTATTGTATTGAGGAATGTTCCATGGATTCCTAATTTTTTCAAAACCTTCATCATAAAGGGGTGTTGGATCTTGTCGAATGCTTTTTCTGCGTCTATTGAGATAACCATGTGGTTCTTATTCTTGCTCCTGTTGATGTGATGAATAATATTAATTGATTTGCGTATATTGAACCAGCTTTGCATCCCTGAAATGAATCCTGTTTGATCGTGGTGTATGATTTTTTGGATGAATTGTTGAAGTCGGTTGGCCAAAATTTTGTTGAGAAGTTTTGCATCAATGTTCATCAAAGAAATGGGTCTATAGTTCTCTTTCTTTGATGAGTCCCTGCCTGGTTTTGGGATGAGGGTTATGATGGCTTCATAGAATGTGTTCGGTAGTGAGCTTTCTCTTTCAATTTCATTGAAGAGTTGGAGGAGAATTGGTGTGAGCTCTGCTTTGAAGGCCTTGTAAAATTCCGCTGTAAAACCATCTGGTCCTGGACTTTTCTTAGCTGGGAGGTCTCTTATTGCTGTTTCTATTTCAATGCTTGATATGGGCCTGTTAAGATAGTTTACCTCATCTTGGTTTAGTTTTGGCATGTCAATATTTGCTAGGAAGAGGTCCATTTCTGTCAAGTTCTCAAACTTATTAGCATAAAGTTTTGAGAAGTATTCCCTTATAATGTTCTGAATCTTGCTTGTTTCCGTGGTGATGTTTCCATTCTCATCTCTGAGTTTATTAATTTGGGTGTGTTCTCTTCTTTTTCTGATAAGATTTGCTAAGGGTCTGTCAATTTTGTTGAGTTTTTCGAAGAACCAACTCTTTGTTTTGTTGATTCTTTCTATAGTTTTTTTGGATTCTAATTCATTTAATTCTGATTTAATTTTGATTATTTCTTTCCGTCTACTGGATTGGGGTTTATCTTGCTGCTCTTTTTCAAGGAGGTTTAGATGTGTCATTAAATTGTTAGTTTCAGATCTTTCCAATTTGTTGATGTAGGAGCTCAGAGCTATAAACTTGCCTCTGAGTACTGCCTTTGCTGTGTCCCAGAGGAGCTGGTATTTTGTGTGTTCATTTTTGTTGAATAGCATGAACATTTGAATTTCCTTTCTAATCTCTTCCATGACCCACTCATGATTCAGCAGTGTGTTGTTCAGCCTCCATGTGATACCGGACTTTCTTTGGTGGCTTTTGGTGTTGAGTTCTAACTTTATTCCCTTGTGGTCAGAGAGAATGCAAGGTATAACTTCAATGTTTCTGAATTTAGACAAGTTTGCTTTGTGGCCTAAAATGCGGTCTATTTTAGAAAACGTTCCATGTGCTGCTGAGAAAAACGTGTATTCTGATGCTGCTGGGTGAAATGTTCGGTAAATGTCTGTTAAGTCTAGTTGATCTATGCAGCTGTTTAGATCTGCTGTTTCTCTGTTGAGTTTTTGCCGAGTTGATCTATCTAGTGGGGAGAGTGGTGTGTTAAAATCCCCAACGATTAATGTCTTTGGATCTATATGGGATTTGAGGGAAAGTAGTGTTTCTTTGATAAATTTGGGTGCTCCATTGTTTGGCGAATAGATATTTAGAATTGTAATATCCTCCTGAAGGAGAGATCCTTTAATTAGTATGTAGCGACCTTCTTTATCTCTTTTCACGAATTTTAATTTGAAGTCTATTTTATCTGATATTAGGATTGCAACTCCCGCCTGTTTATGCGGTCCGTTTGCTTGGTAGATTTTGTTCCAGCCTTTAACATTGAAAATGTGTTTGTTTTTACGGGCAAGATGTGACTCCTGCAGGCAGCAGATAGAAGGGTCTTGTTTTTTAATCCAACTAGACAGTCTATGTCGCTTAATTGGAGAGTTCAGTCCGTTAACATTAAGAGATAGGACTGAGAGGTATTTGGGAGTTCCTGCCATGTTATCTACCTTCTTGGGGGCTCCGAAAACTGGGTTCTTCCTATGGTTCTTGGATTCTCAGTTTGGGTGCAGTTTCTTGGCCTTTATTGCGGTCTTGTTGGTTTTCTATGTGTAGGACATCTTTAAGAATCTTTTGTAGGGCTGGTTTGGTGGAGATGTATTGTTTCAATTTTTCTTTGCTATGGAAGGTTTTTATTTGGCCTTCAGTTATGAAGGAGAGTTTAGCTGGGTACAGTATTCTTGGTTGATAGTTGTTTGTTTTTAGGGCATGGCATACATCATTCCAGGCTCTTCTTGCTTTGATTGTCTCTGCTGAGAAATCTGAGGTGATTCTAATTGGTTTCCCTTTATAAGTGATTACCCTTTTCTCTCTGACAGCTTTAAGGATCTTTTCCTTGTTCTGAGTTGATCCTGTGTGGATTATTATGTGACGGTGGGATGTCCTATTCTGGTCTGGTCTATTTGGGGTTCTAAAGGCTTCTTGTATCTGGACAGGCCTATCTTTTTGCATGTTTGGGAAGTTCTCTGCTAGGATCCTGTTAAACAGATTTCCTAGACCATTAACTTCTGTTTCTAGGTGCTCCTCTACACCCATTATCCTTAGATTAGGCCTTCTGATGGTGTCTTCCAGGTGTTGGATAGATCTATCATATTTCTTGGACTTGTCTTGGATGGTTGTATGTTCTTTCTCTATAATATCTAGGCTGTCTTCAATCCCTGAGATTCGATCTTCTGCATGGTCTAACCTGCTGTCAAGACTCTCTACTTTGTTTTTTATCTCTTTTCCTTCTAGTTGGTCAGCTTTGATGGCTTCAAGTTCTTTGTTGAAGCTCTGTTTTAGGTCTTGTATGAATTTCTTTACTTCCTTAATTTGGTGTTCAGTGTTTGTCCTCAAATCACTTAGTGGATTGGTTATGGTTTCTTTGGGCTCCCATTCCTTCTGTTGGGTTCCCTTCAGCATTCCCTTTGTGGTCTCCCTGACTTCCTTCAGCTCTTTGTTAATGGATTCCATGAATGCCTTTAGTGATCTTTGTGTGTTCTCTACCTGGTCTCTCAATTCCTGTATTACTCTTTGATTAGCTTCCTCCCGTTCGCGGGATTCCTGCAGATCTCTTTGAGTGTTCTCAGCCTGCTCACGCCATTCCTCCCTTTCTCTTTGAGTGTTCTCAAGTTGTTCACGCAAATCCTGTATCAGTTTTTGAGTAGCTTCCTCACGCTTATGATATTCCTGTATAAACTTCTGGGATGCCTCCTCTCTCTCCCTATCACGCTCATACAGAGTCCTTTGTACGTTGTCAAACTTTTCATTTATCATGTTTGCCAGCAGTGTTTGTAGAGCTGTTTGGGAACTCTCCTCTGGATTATTCATTATCTGTTCTAACCCCTGATTATCAGGATTGGGAATTGAGATACCCGAATTTGCCATTTTTCTTGTGTTTTTCCGGCTTACTCTGCCCATTTGAGATGATGATAGCACCAGTTTTGTGCTAGAACACTATCTTAAGGCAACCATCAACCAAAGTTTGCATTTGTACAGTCAATAGTCTACAGATACAATCTAGTTCAACAGATACATCTATTCGACATCAAACAACTATATGTTAAAGGACTTAGAACCGCAGAGAAGAATTTGGAAAACCAGAAATTATTAGGGTTAGGGAGAGATGTGGGTAAAAAATAGGAATAGATTGGTGTGGGAAGGCACAGGGAGAGTTAACTATGTCCTAACCACAATGCAGGAAATAGGTTGGGTAGGATGTAAGTAGAGAGAGAGAGAAAAGGGAAGAAAGGGAAAGGGGAATGAAAAGAGACCAGAAAAAAAATAGAGACGTAAAAATTAATGTTATTTTAGAGATTAAAAGACCATCTATTTATAGAGGGATATGAATATGTTGAGAGAAAGGGAGGGACATAGAGGAGATGAGAAAAACTTTAAAAAAATGCTTAAAATATTATATAGGTATAAAGAGGTAGTACTGTTATTAATGAATTTAAGTCTCAGAGGTTTTGAATTGAGTAATAAGTTTGTGGATTAAGTGTGTACACAATGGGGGATAGGGTCTACTGGTTAACTACGGGTTTATCTGAGGATGTGCAGGACAAGAGTTAAGTCACATAAAGGTGAACAAAGAGGAAAAGTTGGAAAGGATAGGAAAGTGAGAAGAAAAGATCAGAAGTTCAGTAGAGCTAGAAAAAAAACAAAAACAAAAAGATAATTAAGAATGAATGAAAAAGAGAAAGAAGAAAAGAAAAGAAAAGAAAAGACACATTCACGTATTCCTAAAATAAAAATTATAAGAGGAGAAAAAAAAAATTAATGGAAAACAATTATTTTTTCAGAAGAGGCAAAAATTAAAGATTAATAAAAGTTTTAGAAAAGCAAAAAAAAATGTTTTTATATATATATAAGGTAACAAAAAACGAAAAAAAAACAAAACAAGAAAAAGAAAAAAAGAAAAGAAGAAGAAGAAAAAAAAAAAAAAGTTCTTTGATTTTTTTTTTTTTTTTGGGAGGGGTGGGAAGAGTCCTGTATCTCCCTTTTGTCTGTAACCAGAGTCTGGTTGGAGTCTCTGGTCAGCTTGAGGTCCTGTGGCTTGATTGGTTTCTTAAGTCAGTTTGTTGGAACAGGCAGAAAAATGCTCTGCTTTACCCAAGATTTTGAGATCCCCCTCCCAGGTTAGTTTACTGGGAGGGTGATCTGCTTTGAGAATCACAAAAGAGGGGGATGCAGTGATGAGGCTAGGTTCTGGGTAGAGTTGAGGTCTTTCAAGGAACAGTAGCTTTTCCCTGGGGCTATTTTGTGAAAAAAAAAACTCACAGCACCCAGCCTGGAGCCATTCTCAGGGTTTCTGTTTTTCAATTGATTGTGGTGGCTGCTAGAGGGAGGGGCAGCCTCTGGCTCTGGCCACCCAGCGAGGAGAGCCACTCCAATGGCTGGTGCCTGAGCTGGGCGACCCCTCCCTGGATGGAACTGAGTCTGTTCCCGTGAACTGCCAAATGACTAGCTCTATTCCAAGGCCTGAGCTGGAGCTAGCCGCTCCTCCGAGCTTTGTCGGTATCCAAGATGGAGCTCACCGGTGCTGGGGGGGGGAGGGGTGGCCTTCCCTCCTCTGCTCCCAGAGAAGGAGTGAGGAAGCGGGGCTTCTACTCACGGGGAGTCTTGGATCCCGGGTCGTCTCTGGTCTGCAAAGTGCAGGATGAAGTTGTCCGCTCCTTGTCCGTTCTTGCTGGTGTTGAGTAGAATCCGCTCGTCCGCTGCGTCTGGCTCCTTTGTCCCGGACTGCGTCTCAGGTATGCCTCCGCGGCGGTGGTCGCCGCTGCGACCCTGCCGCCGCAGCGGCAGCTGCTCAGATGTGTCTGCTTGGCTTCCCCTCTCTTGACTAACTCTCTGTTCTGTGATGGCACACTTGGTGTGATTCTCTGGCTTGGGACTGTTCACTGGAACTCTGAAACTGTTTTCTATGCAAGAGCTTGTTCAGATTCCAGCTTCTCCTCCGCCATCTTCCCGGAACTCTCCAAACTGCATTTTATACATAATTATAATTAGTTGGTACATCATATTGAAAATAAGATGAAAATAAAAAGGGGAGTATTAACACACTTAGCCTATGTCTTATGTTTATACATGGATTCGTATGTAGATTGATTTATAGTACTCATACAGACATGTGGAGATTGTTCTGTTTTCCTTACACCCCTACATAAGTAGAAAAGAAGGTTTCCCTGAATCTACAAGTTCCCAAAAATTCTTCACAAGTTGATATTGATTTCAATCCTGCAGGAAATTCAAAAGTATTTGAAATTACAAACTAGGAGGAACCTGCTGCTATAATATGTCCATAATCAGAACGCTCCTATTTTAACACTACTAATAAATATGGGGGACATTCTTACATCTTTAACTTCCTCATCTGTACCAAAATAATTCAAATCTATTGATTGCATAGGAATCCTAGCAATGTTGGATTTACCTAAAATATGCTTCAAAGTGTATTCAAAGTGTATGCTTCAAAGTGTATGCTTCAAAGTGGAATACATTAGGATTATAGGGGACCACAGTGCCAAATCAACTATAAATATGTAGAAGCATTTATATGTGGCACAAATTACACACAAGAGTAAATTAAGATAAAGATATTGAATAGAGTTTTCTGAAAGTGTCTTGTGTTACACTTGACAGTTACAGTCCAAACTTCTTTTAACATTACAGAATATATATTGAGAAGTTACCAAATGATGCATATCCTCTTGCCCTATAAATATCACTTTCTTGGCAGAAAACTATGCTCTCTTCTCAAAGTGCATGTTTTACAAAAAAAGAAAAATAAAAGGTTTTGATGATATTTTGTGTCTACATTCAAAAACCTGGTTTTTCCCTGCCAGCAGTGTAGCAAAGATGTTATAGTGTCTGCCTGCAGATGAGATTACACATGGAAATAATTTAGATGGGTGAGAATCTTGCATAGTATGAAATGTATTTCAGAATTCTTGGTTGAAAAAAGCCATCGAAATTTTCATGGCCATTCTTTATGGAACAGATAAGTTGATGTAAAATTTGGGATCATATATCATTGTAGTCTTATTATACATTTATTAGATTCTACAAATATAAGAATAAATGAAATGGAACATGATATTCACAGGAAAACTCGTAGAATGAAATATGAAGTGTGATTTGTACTCTATAGGGAAGCATATTTGATCATTGTGATTTCCATACTCCAAACTTACTATGGGTATATGGAAATGAACATGATTAATTCCAGTAAGGATATAAAACATGAGTTTATTTCTGGATTCAGAAAACATGTATAATCTAATAAAATTAGTTATGGTCATTTGAAGTAGAAATCAAAATGAATTCATTTGGTTGAGCCAGTGTCACAATATATTTATTAAGTAAGGTATAATTTAAATAATGACAAATGCTTTGAACTCATGTTGTGTCCTCTGAATGATTCCTGTAATGAAATAGAGAAAAAAAATATTATTTTATTTTTTGTGGAATAGATCCAGACCTATATTTCTGAATTCTCCTGTGATCAACGAGAAACTTTATTGGTTGTCCAAGAGATAAACAAAAATTAATAATAGCTATTGCAAGGTATTTTGAAGAAATTTCATTCCTGCTTCGACTTCCTCCTCCATTGAATTTTATTAATTTTCTACACACCTCTCACAAATTTTGCTTTGAAACTGTCTCACTACATTCCATATTCATTAAACATTTGAAATGTTACCCTAGTAAGTTTATTAATGTAAGTATTATGGCCCAGTTCTTCAAAGCTGACTGTCTTGCACAATATTCATGGATGTAATATGTATCTAGGAAAATAAATATTTTTCACATGGTAATATAGAAAAGAAAAACTATAATGGATTTATACATAATGTTATTCCTATGAACTTAAAACAACATGATAATTTTGATCTCCATTTGTTTGTGAAAGGATGCATGAAAACAAGGCATAGTGATTATGTCATGAGAGGTATCCTACTGAAGGATACATGTATAATGTAATGCATGCAAAAAACATGAAGGGATAGGTACAATTAAGAGGAACATACCATGGCGCCTTATGAACATAAGCTCCAACAAACAAAATGCTTATCCATTCTTATGTATGGACAAAAAAATGCCACAATGAAGTGGCAATCACATTGTGAAGTGGCATTCAGTCAATATGTTCATAGATCAGGAAATATAATTAACATTCAAGGGACATGCATGTCACTCTCAGTATAAAGATTGAAAGATTGGATTTTGATATGAACATTGAAAAGATTGCCATTAACTTAGGTTAGCAATTCTTTGTTAATACTATTATCTAAAATATATGCCTTGGAGCGTTCTATTCAAGAGGCACACCAACATTGGGAATACATGGCTTGGATTGAGCCCAGTGTAACAGGCTTAGATATGAATGGCACAATCATGGTTTCAATCCTCCTGACCAATGAAGAAATCTAAGAAAGAAAATCCCTAACAACCTGTGATTAAAATGTATCAAAATTGAATAAGTCAAGAATTTAAGGAAGGCAAAAAATGATCTCAGTTTTAAATTGCAACTACAAATAGACAGATAACGGAAATATACACATACAAAACTGCTCAGGTGTACAATGATAAAATTACGGTTTGCAAATCTTAGCCTACTGCAAGAGACAAATCAGAAAATAATTGCGTGGTTTCCTAAATTGTTGCAATTATTTAATCATCCTCTTCTTAGCAGCCAGCACACTATGGTTCCATAAGTAAGACATACAGCATAAGTGAACAGGAGTAGTATTACCATGCAGTCATATTAAGTGATCTAACAACCATTGGAATTAGGGAAATATTACATATCACATTTCAATGTAGATTTCAAAAAGAAAATTTAAAATGTTCCACATAGGGCATGAATAACATCTTAAAAGCTCATATGGGGGCAAAAATAATTCAGACACTTTTTCTAAAGTGAGTATACAACTGAGTATTGGGCATTCTTGATGAACATTGCATTACTTTTCTATTTTTCCAATTGTTTTGGTCTTTGGCCTAAATCTCTGAGGTCTTTAGCTCAAGGATAATCTACTACCACTTGAGCAACAGGGGCCACTTCCAGTTTTGAGGTTAATTGGTGATGAGAGCCTCCTAGAGACTCCTGCTGGGCTTCCTAGAAACCTAATCCTCAGATCTCAGCCTCGTGACTTGGTAGGTTGGAAGTTTCTAAGCCACCCACATTAGGCTTTTTTTACTGTTTTTCCTTGGTGTGTTGATAGTGTTTATGTGTTTGTTCAGGACTTTCATCCACACTGGAGTTCTACAAGGTATCTATGATTTTTCTCAAGAATAAGACTCTATGGTATTCGATTTTGAGGGGATTAATTGTAGAAATGAACTTCAGAAAAATTCTTTACTTTATGAATCTGCAAGGAGATTCTCATATGTCAAATGCCTAAAATACTAGGATTACCATCAAGATCACCTGGCCTGGCTCAAATGAGGTTTCCAAACCCAAACTCATTTCCCATGTCCTATTCATTTTCTTCTTCATGGAGGATGAGAAACTCCCTAATCACAAGAATAAACACATAATCTTGATTACATATTATATTGATCCCTAGAGTTTGAAAGCAGTATGAGTTTTAGTCCTCCCTATAATCTTCATAAATGAGAAAATTAATCATAGGATGGAAAGGTGAAGTTCCAATTCCAATTTATCCTCCTCAGTAAGCACATCCTTCACTATATAAATGGCCAATTCATCGTTCAAAGATCATTGGAATAATTTTGACATGAAACAGAATTGAATTCATTTTCTCTAATATACTTACTACCTTTTCTGGAATAGAATACATGAAGCCCAAATACAGTGACAGGATAACATAAGCACAACCTAGTCTAAAGTTGAATAAGTTTGTGGTTTTCAACATTGATCCGGAAAGAAAATATTTCAACATATCAATTCATCTAGAATCCCTTGTCTTGCTCATAAAAGGATGACGGCCAATATTGACAAGCAAAACAAATTTCATCATTCCAATGGGAATAAATGCTTACAAGAAATTCCTAGGAAGACCAATTGATGTTCATTGTTGCTGTATTTGACATCTTACTAAGTCAATAAGAGAGACTTGCTCTTTTGGCATTCCATTAACTCAAGAATACAATCTATTTTGTGACCTTAGAGGAACCAGTTCATTCTAGCAACTACAATCTTTTACACAATTTCCTAAGTACTCTAATTGAGATGCAGTAACTTTTGCAGTTATATATCGTCTCTTGATTTTTCTATCTTCATTATATTAAATGCATTTCATATTTTATTCAGAACTGTGACATTTGAAATCTATATATGTATAGCTGGTTAAAAATTAATTCTAAATTCATTTTCATTAATAGAGATCGTCAATGATTTATTTCAGCAAACTTTTTTTTGTCGGTTATGGGGCTTGAACTCTGGACTTGCTGTCTCTGGGCTCTTCAGGTCAAGGAGAGTATTGTATCACGTGAGCCATAGCACCACTTTGGTTTTCTATTGGAGGTCAGAATCTCACAGACATTCCTGCCCAAGCTGGCTTTGAGCTGTAATCCTCAATTCTCAGACTCCTGAGTAGATTGGATTATGTGCATGAGCCAACAGTGCCCGGCTTCATCAAATTTTTTTTTAAAAATTCTGTGAGAGAATTCAGCCTGCTAGTTATATATGCAATATTTCATTAATAAATTTGAGGATAAGGATATGTTACCCATTGCAAGTGTACATATCGATCAATTACAAGGTGAAGATTCTTCAATTCATATTTCACTATTTATGAGTCAACTTGAAACGATGAAATGGGCATAAAACTTTTTTATCTGACATAACAGTGTCATTTAATCCTTCCCAGGTTTGAAAGTGAGAATAAGAGAATGAGAAGAAAATTCAGATAATTCTGATTTGACGTAATTTAAGTGATGACGTTTCTTATTGGTTGTAGTGAATTCATACCAATCATAGCGTCACTAGGAAGAAAACCATCATAAAAAAAATCCTAAACTTCCTTTGTATTCAGCAAAATATATGAGTATGTAGAATAGAAAGTTTGTTGTTAATTTATCTTATTTCTTTACTTTCAATTTTGAAAGATAATAGTGTGTCATATGAAAATAGGATTTTCTTTATATGTTGTTGCCAGAGGATTTGATTGTGCCCCAAGCAAAACTAGGGATAGGATGTTTCAAAGGGAGAATATATATACTTATTTGAGGTGCTAGATTAGAGTGGCATTAACTTTATACATAGATTAAAAAAAAAAACAAGAAGATTGACCAATGTAAGAGCCATACAGGAGTTTGAGTTAAGTGCTTGTGCATTGTCTTTCTGTGGGCTAGCCTTCTAAGAATTTGGCCGTACTATATCTTCTGCTTTTTTCATTTGATACTGGAGATAAGAGTATCTATAACTCTTAATCCCTGGTTGGTGTCATAAACTTTTATGCAGATCACAAATTCCTGCACTGATATGATTTCTTGCATGAAGAACGAGTGCTAGATTCAATAAGAGTATTTTATTAGGGCTTAGAAACTTACATGTATTTGAAAATTTGGCTTCTATTTACTGAAATATTGATTACTCATACATAATTGATGAATGTACACAAGGGTGATTGAAAGGATTTTGAGTCATACAAAATGACGCATCATCTTGTATGTCTTCTTTCCAAAATAAAACAGCAGGACTATCTCGCCTACAGCACTAAAATTTACACAGCATTAAGTTCTGTCAACCTTCAAATATTGTGAAGTTTTCCATCAAACTAAGAGGAACAATTTTGTTATCAATACCCTAAATATAGAAAAGGGACACATTGAATCTCTTCATGTTATCAGTTTATTACCAAAGCAAGAAAGTTAAAATATTCAAGGTGAATTGCCAGTCATATAATAATACAGTGGGTGTCTTAATATATTAATTTAATGTTTAACAATACAATTATTTTACATTTTGGTCATTAGGCAATAGCGAGTAAAAGGAAACCACCTCTAGTGCTCTGCAAATATGGCACACACAATGTAACGTCAATGCTCACACAAAACATCTTGCCTATGCTTTGCTTGGAACAGAGCTCTAGAAATAACAGCTCTAGAAATAAACAATTTGGAATTCCACTGTCATAGTTTCTATTACATGCTGCTGAGATTCCAAAAGAAATACAAAAATAAGTCCATGACATTTCTCCCCACACACTCTCTCACTCATTTGAATACAGTTCCAAAAATTTACCCTAAAATCGATACCTAAATGTATCCATGAATAATAGAAGTTTTGTAGTGCCAACATTTTCCATGGAGACTACGTTTTTGTACTTCACCATATGTATAGCAACCTTCACTATGTGATCTTGTGATTTTTATCATACTGACGCTGCAATAACCTCTCAGGATCCACAGAATTGTGAAAAAGAAATTACCTCTGGAACAAGCAATATACTGGGGAATATATAAACCATCGCTCTTCTTCCTTTATGACCTATACATTACCTTAGGAATCCCTGTTAGGAGAAGGAAGACACAAAAATATGAGTACTACTGTGGAAATTACATTCTGAAATACTTCCACTTCCCTTTAGATAGTTCTTACTTTTAGTGTTATAAAAATGTTCATTTTAGTTAAATAATTTATTGGGGTCCATTGAAACTTTAGCCTCTTTATCTTCTGAGATGATCCATCCACTGAAGGTCCACGATTTATCTGCTTTTTTAAATTTCAACTAGAAAAGGTCCATAATTTACTTCCTTGCTCACTTCTCAATCTAGCATATAAAAACTCAATAGAAGAGTGATTGGCTAGCTTGCATGAAGCTCTGAATTCGATTCCTCAGCACCCTACATACAAAAAAAGTCAGAAATGGTGCTGTGGCTCAAGTGGTATAGCACTAGCTATGAGGTAATCAGGAGAGGAAGAGACCTCAGTCCTAGATTTCAGGACCCAAGAACGAACACCACCACCACCACCACCACAACACACAAAAAAATGTTATTAGCATGTCTAAACTTTCAGATTCCATGAGAAGAAATCCTATCTATGTTTCCTATATACAACTATCAATATGAGATAAGGTAAATGAAACCAATTGAAATAATTTCTCAAATCAAATGGTACCTCCTTTCATTGTTACAGGCAGGTTAACTGTCAGCATTCGTGTTTGGAGAAAAAAAATTCTTTGAAAAAAAGATGATTAAATATTTCACAATCAGACATCTTAAATGTTGTGATTCCTTCAGTGAAAGGAAGAAGCAACCATGCATACCATATTAACCTCTAAATCTTTTTGTATGTAGACACACTTGAATTGAAATATACTGACTTCTCTCTCTAATTCACTGTAAGGGTAACTTATTGAAACTTATAGAAGCACCTTTGGGTGTATTCAGACTTCAGTATTGATATTGGATTTGTGTACTAGTCATTGGCAAGTTGCTTTGTTAAACTATTTAGTGCACATGAACGAAATATGGGAAAAGAAAGTAGTTGATATCACATTATTAAGGAGAGGATAATGTGGGTTGTCGAATTTCTCTTATTGGAGTTACTGAGGAGTTGAAGCATTTCAATAATACTCTGGGTAGAATAAGAGGACATGATTTGCAACAATTATAACAAGACAAACATGGGAGAGAAGAATTTGAAGGCCATGATTTCTCTATAAATGGAAAAACTGACAACATCTCAGTGATGCAAAGAACTTGGACACTTAGATAAGGATAAATAGAGAGGATGCTATGGGAGTGCTTCATATCTCAGGAAGTTAATCAGACACACCAAAGCAGAGCAGGAACCTTCTCTTAAGTAGATAGAAATGATGGCTATCAGAAGGCTTCCCAGAAGAATGATCAAGTTTTGTGTGTCTTCTGTGGGACTGATCATCATTTCTTTGAGATGACAAATACAACTCATGTAACAATCATGATCATAGGACTTTCAGCCCAAATTTTACTTCCCTCAATTGAGGCAAACTGTAGGACAATATCCATCTTCCTATACTTAAATGAAATACATTTCATTTCAATCATACTAAAATTCAGTACATTTGATCTGGAGATGGGAGTTTCAGGGTTACTGACAAGCATGCATCTTCATCCTCATTCTCATTCTCATTCTTTCTGATAAGTTTTCTATTTCTTACATTGTTTTTCAGTAGGCTATGACACACAAATGACTTCTGTTAACAACATTTTTTCAATGCAACTAATAGAGATAAATATAGATACCAGGTTTGAAAGATTTAAGCACATTGTCCAGATGAAGAATACTTCGACTCTATTTTTTCATAGTTGTTCCTAAGGATAGTGACAACTACAAATAGTGTGCATTGTATGTATTGGGAAATTAGAACTTGATATGACAGTGTGAGTCTTGAAGAAATAGAAAGAAAATCACTGAAGTTGTATTCTAGACAGTGACCTTCAAAGATTTATGGACATTTAGAATTTGTACTAAGAAAATTCGGGCAAAATGTGCACCCAGACTTAGTGACAGGATAAATGATTTAATGAAACTTTGCTTTCGTGGAAATACTAGACTCAGAATGACAGAGACCTAGCTGAACATCTATTTTAAAATAGATTCTCACCAATCACAGTTTTCTGAAGTAAATACTGATAAGCCGATTGGCCATAGAAAATTTATGGCATTCAAAAATCTAGTAGTAATTGTATTTCTCGGCAATTATACTCACTTTCAGTTTCTTGTCCATTAGTTTGTGCCTGGACAACAGCCTAGCACAGTCAGAAAATGTTACTCATAATTGCTCTAGTCACCACATACAAGATATAATTTTCCAGGCATGAACACATGTGGAAAAATCTAGAAATTTAAAACGAATAATATGTTCCTTTATTTGTGTTGGTCGTTGTCTGGAAGGGCAGAAATAATCTTTTTATATTGACACATATTTCTTTTTTATATGCCATATGGTAAGTTTCTGTTTACATTGATTCCTTGAGGCTTCTATAAGCTCTACATAATCTAGTAGGTATAGAAAAAGGTTAGGTTTACCCCTAGTTTCTTTGTGTACGGAATTTCATTTAAAGTGTTAGTGTTTATTTAATCTCAAGAATTGTAAGCATGTTCATTTGATTCTGAAAAATTGCCTTCAATATTTTATATAATTCAACAATACCACTGTCAATATGCTTGTCATCATAAATATTCTGATTTCAAACCGACCATATCTATTGATCACCTTCTGAATTCACAGGTCTAACTTACATTCTAATTATAGTTTCCAAGTTAGATCTTCATAAATTAAACTTAAAAGCCAGTGTAAGTAGCAGCCAGAATACTTATAGTGGATAATTACTTCATGTGCAATACAGGCTAAAAAGAAATTGCATTTTCAGAAAAAAAATACTTGCATAACACTGGTTTATATGAACAATGCAAGACATTATGGGGAAAAAAACAGGTATTAACGATTTCCCTCAATTGTAAAATCAATTGCTCGGGAATCAAATGGGAAGTGATTATGGCACATCAGTACTTTCAAAATGTGCAGGTAATAGACATTTTAGCAATTATCCTAATTGCATGTTAGAAAATTGTAAATTATCTTTGATCAAAAACATAGTTATAAAATTATCATGAAGAGGCATTTTTTTTTTGGGGGGGGTCCGGTCGTGGGGCCTGAACTCTGGGCCTGGGCGCTGTCCCTCAGGTCTTCAAATCAAGGCTAGCGCTCTACCACTTGAGCCACAGCACTACTTCCGGCTTTTTCCTTTTTGCTTATGTGGTGCTGAGAAATCGAACCCAGGGCCTCAGTCATGCAAGGCAAGCGCTCTACCACTGAGCCACCTTCCCACCCCTGTGAAGAGGCATTTTTAAAAACTTATCATTGCAATGATCTAAAGCAAATCGATGTCAAATATTTATGGTTCCCGTTGCTGTGTGAAAGAAATAGAAATTTAGAGAGCCTTCCTTTTTGCCCTTTCCTTGTCATATTGCATGTATTTTTTTTGTTGGCACTTTCCATTTCTTCTTCATCCTTTCATTACTATGGTAATGGAAATCTCAAAGTATTGGTCATGATAACTGTCACCTGAAATTAAGCATGACATAGAGTATTTGAAAGAAGACTTTGAAGTATTAATAGAGGTCTTTCAGTTCAAATTCATGCCTGTTTTTACACTGTAGAATTCATTATCTCAAACTACTATCAATTAGTCAAGCAATATTTGTGTCCTTTTAATCAATTGGTTTTGAACCAAATATATTTGAATGAAATTTCAAGTCTTCAATATTATTCATTCAACATACAGGAAAGAAATGATATAATACTACATGAAAATATGTCAAAATGAATGATTTTACAATCTTCAAGAAAATTGCATGATACTTGTATTTGGCCAGGTAGTAATTTTATGTGTGGTAATTATGCCTCAGCAGGATCTACTGAATATGTTTTTTGAGGCAAGCTTTCACCCTTCAAGGGTAACTCATGTACTAAGTTTCAACATCATGTTCCTGTCTCCTCTCTTAAGGCTTATGCCATTGATCCTTTCAGATTAATGATCAACATAAAGTGACCATTGCGTACCAATATCTGAATACTCTGAATATTGTAGAGTTACCTTTATCACATATAACAATTTTTGCATTGCAAGTTATTTCCTCCTTTAAGTAATCAAATGAGAATATACTGAAAATTTGAGTAGAATGTAAGAGTCGATATATAGACTATATTGTTGGACATTAACCTGGGTACTTCCTAAATGCTAAATCAAATATACTGTATTAAAGGGAGGTAAAGATGGGAGGGCAAAGATGGTAAGGGGAAACAAAGGAGGAGGCTACAATGCTTGATCAGAAATGTACTCATTACCTTGCTAAAGTAATTGGAACCTCTCTGTATGCTATTTTCACAATAAAAAAAACTTTTTCATAACAAAAAGAATTACCACTTTTTTTCTTGTGTGACGGCTGGAATTGTATTGATTCATGCAGAAAAGTGAAGAGTAATTAAACTGAAATAAAATTTTAATGATTCCCTCATGTTAATTGATGTCTACAATTACTTAATAGCACCAGAAAAAAATATTGTCGAATACATTTGGGGTTGCAAATTGAGGACAAATATCATGAAATTAGACATCTGGAGGAAGATGGTGGGTGATCAGATGGGGATTAACAAGCTCTCTCATAGAAACAAGTATTAGAGTTCTATTGAAAAGTCCAACTCTAGAGAATCACAACAAGTGGGCCATCACAGTACACAGAGTTTGTCAAGAGATGAAATATCCAAATGCTCATATCCAAATATGAGCACTTGCAGTGTGTGGTGGTGGTAGATGCTGCCACAGCCAACATGTTCAACAGAGAGATCCTAGTAAAAAAAAGTTGCTACAAGTGTTCTAGGAGTGGATTCTACTCACCACCATCAAGAACCAAGAATAAGTAGAAATGTTCATCCTGCTGACTATAGGGAGTAGCAGATTGAGGACAGCCATGAAACCAAAGGAAAGATGTGCTTACCCTCACAACATCCTAACTCCTTCTCGAGGAGCAGTGGTGGAAATGTAGCCCTTCACCCATCAATGGAGAAAACTCCATCATTGTTACGGACAAAGAACTGGCCAGAGCAGCCAGCACATAACTCAGCCTTTGGAAGAAAACAATAGGAATCATTCAACATGCCAAAGTAACTTCAACTGCATGGCTCAGCTTGCCCCAGGGGAAAGTTGCCCATCCTAGGCAAATGAAGCTCAGCCCATGGAGGAGTGACTTTCTTTACATAGTGACTTTCTTTACAAAGGCTGCCACTCTGCCCTGCAGCATAGGCCACAGAGAAATCCATAGAATCTACAAAGGGATTGCTAATTGAAGCCCAACGGAAGGAAAGTGAGTCCAATGAAACTATAACAACTAAACTAAGATATTGGGGAATGAACACTTAAAACCAAGCCAAGGAATAAAGGAGTCCATACAAGATCTTAACATATGCTTCAATATAGCATATACTTCTTATAACTTAGTGCTAATAAGTTTGAGAATCTGGAAGAAATGAATACATTTGTAGCAAATAATGACCTTCCCTAATTAAACAAGATGATTTTAACCAATGTTCTAGACCTATAACAAGCATTAAAATAGAAACAGCAATAACAGTCTTCTTACCCAAGGAAAGCACTGGATCGGATGAATTTACACCTGAATTATACAAGGCCTTCAAAACAGAACTCACTATTCAATTAAACAGAAAGTGAAAGTTCAGTATCAAACTCTATGAACCCATCATAACCCTCATCCCCAAACCAGGCATGGACTCATCAAAGAAAAAGAAATATAGAACCATTACTTTGATGAATATTTATGACAAAGTCCTCAACAAAATTTTGGCCAATTGACTTCAACAACTCACCACAGAATGATACACCACTATCAACAGGATTCATTTCAGGGATCCAAAGCTGGTTCAATATATGCAATTCAATTAATACAATACATCACATCAACAAGAGAAAGGATAAGAACCACATGATTAGGTTAGTGGATGCAGAAAAAGCATTTGACATGGTTCAACATTTCTTTATAATGAAAGAACTGGAAAAAGTATGAATTAATTGAGCATACCTCAAAATAATGAAGCCTTTGTATGATAAAACTACAATGAGCATACACTTACTAGCAAAAAGATAAAGTCATTTCCTAAACTCTCAGGAATGAAACAAGGATGTCCACTCTCTCCACTTCTCTTTAATTTACTATTAAAAGGTATAGAAAGATACATATATAAAAGAGATCCATACAGGGAAAAAAGAGGTAAAACTCTCCTTCTTTGCAGATGACATGATTTTGTATTTAAAGAATCCTATGGTATCAACTCCCAAATTACGTGCACTGATCAGAAACTTTGGCAAAGTAGCTGGATACAAAATTAACCTTCAAAATCAATGGCTTTTCTATATGCCAACAATGAGAACAGTGTGGCTGAAATCATTTGTAATAGCTGCATTGGTAATAGCTCCACCAAAAAATAAAGTACCTAGGAGTTGAGTTAAATGAAGAAATGAAGGACCTCTACGATGAAAATTTGAAAAACTTGAAAAAGGAAATTAAAGCAGAAATAAGGAAGTGGAAAAAACTTCCCATGCTCCTGGATTGGGAAATTTAATGTGAAATGGCAATACTCTGAAAGGCTATCTACAAGTTAAATGCAATACTGGTCAATGTTCCAACTTCACATCATTTTCCAATGAAATAGAAGAAGCAACCCAAATTTTTATATGGAATAATAAAAGACCCCAAGTAGTAAAAACACTCCTTAGAAGAAACAACAGTACTGGAGGAATAACAATACCAAATTTCAAACTTTACAACAAAGCCATAGTAATTAAAACAGCTTGGTATTGACACAAAAAACAATCTAAGGACCAATTCAATAGAAGTAAAAACCCAGAAATTAACTCTCAGACCTATAGCCAACTAAATTTCCATTAGAGAGAACAAATAGAATGGAAGAAAGATAGTCTTTTCTGTAAATGGTCCTGACATAGTTGATTAAACATCTGTAGAAAACTAAAGTTGCATGCCCACATACCACCCTGCAATAGAATCATCTACAACTGGATTAAAGACCTCAAAATCAAAACAGACACTGAAAATATTAGAGTAAAAAGTAGAAGAATCTCTAGGGAGCTTTGGCACAGGCCGAAATTTTCTTAATAAATTTTCCTAAAAACAAAAACTCAAAAAATCAAAGAAAGGTTGGACATGAAACTACAGAGCTTCTGCATGGCATAGGACATAGAAAAAAAGATGAATAAAAAGTCCACGAACTAGAAGATCTTCACTAGCTATACAAGGGACAGGGGTTTCAAACCTAAAATGTACTTAGAGGCCAGGCAACAGTGACTAAGCTTTTAATCCTAGCTACTCAGGAGGCTGTGATTTGAGGATCACAGTTCAAAATCAGCCTGGGCAGGGAAGTCTGTGAGACTTTTTCTCCAATAAACCGTATCAGCAGTGGCTCTGTGGCTCAAGTAGTACAGTGCCCACCTTGAGTTGAAGGGAGCAGATACAGTGCCCAACCCAAAGTTAAACCCCATTATTGACCAATAAATAAATACATAAATATCAAATATATTAGAATTCAAAAAATTAAAGCCCCAACAAATGATCCTCAAGAAACAACTGTCATATTATCCGGTTTTCAGTGTATTTGATATTGGTGCCTTTCATCATCTATATTCATTTTTCTAATTTGAGGAGGGGAAGGGAAATAACAAAATGCTTCACTAAGGTTACATATTGACCCATTGTAACAATTAGATGCACAATACACGATGTTCAAAAGGGACTTTACAACTTCGGTGGGGAAGGAAGGAGTTGTAGAAGTGGAGAGGGAAGGGATTGTAAGGGAAAAAACAAAGGAGGAGGTAACACTCAATAGGAAATGTACTGATTACCTTACTCATGCATGTGTAAATTCTCTGTACAGACTTTTTACAATAAAATACCTATATAAAATATAATTGAAAGAGGGATTTTTACTTGTCTAATTATACTTCTCAGCAGCTGTATTTGTACATCAGAGTTTTTGGGTGGTGTGTGTGTGTGGAGGGTTAAATTGCCACTAGTTGAAACAGGCTGTGGAAGGAGGTTTGCAAGTTCAGAGACAGACTGGAGTATATCAAAAGAATGAAGTAGGAAAGGTAGGAAGGAGAGTAAGAAGGAAAGAAAGAACAAAGGAAGAAATTAAGGAAGAAAGGAAGCAATTAAGGAAGGAATTAAGGTAGGAAGAAAGAAGAGAAGCAAGGAGATCCAGATCCAGATGCTGATGGCTCACACATATATGTTATTTGAAAATAAAACAACAAATAGTAAAAACACCAGGCATAGTGGTGATTGCCTACAATCCCAGCACTTGGGAATTAGGCAGGTGAACATTGGGTTTAATTGAATCTGAGCTACTGGAAAAGTTCAAGATGAACCTGGCTTATGAAATGAAGACCTTGTTACCCCCAAAGTATACCTGAATGCCACTGACTAGTATCTATAATCCAAATTTGTTTGAATGCAGAGAATGGTACAATCAAAGTTCAAAGCCAGCCCAAACAGAAGTATCCATGAAACATTATCTTGACCAAGGGAAACTGGAAGTGATGACCTGTGCCTTACATCCCAGCAACAAAAAGGAGCCTATAATATATGAAATTGCAGTCTCTAGGTTTGTGCCTGGACAGCAAGCAGAATCCTCTCAAAAATAAATACAAAAGCATAGAGTGAGACTTACCTCAAAAACCACCAGTGGAAAAAGAGGCTGAAGACATGACTGAGCACAAACGTTTTAAGGGACAGTGGTAGAAAACTTGTCAAGTAAGTGTAATGCTCTGAATTCAGACATCAGAAGCACCAAAAAGAAACAAAAGAAAACTGAAACAGGCTGGGGAATATTTTATAAAATTGATAAATTTCACCATTTCTCAATGTAGTATAATTTTTTGTATTTCTTGTTTCAATAGAGATCTGAACAATCATGTTTTTAAAATGTTCAACATATGTTCTGTCTTTATGTAGGTCCTTCAGTACAAGTAACTATTGCAAAATAAACCTTTCATAATATTTTAGTGGCTTTACTCAATTATCACCTCTTACAGAATGATTTGTCACAACTCTGGACAGCAGTTTATTCATGTCTAAAAATGTTCTTGAAAGTGCGCACTCAATTGTCATTGTGCATCTTGTGCATGGAGCATATAGATCTGTATGAAAATTCTATATGATATCAAATTTTATAATTATTTGTTCGGTAATAAAAATTATATGTAAAGTAAAACATATAATCACTGGTGAATCTAAACTATTGTGGACACTATGGTGATTTTTACCATACAGAAAAGCAGTCATTTTTTTGAAGATTCATTACCTACCCTTACATTACATTTCCTATGAATAACGAATTAAATTATTGTGAGACAAAAAAGAAACTTGATTTTATGCTTTGAAGCAATTATGAAGAACCATTGTCTGGCTCCCTGCAAATAAGAAGCATTCCCTTTCAAATAATTGTACAGCTTGAATAGGAGGGAAAAATAAATAAAATTCTTCTGATCTTTGTCATCACCTACTTATTTATTACAACTTAGTTTTGGAAATGAGAAATGTTTCAAATGGACTAGAGTTGTTTATGCAAAGGAATATGACAGAATCCTCTTTATATATTTCCTAAGCAAAAGACCCTAACATAAATCCTGCATTCTGGAAATAGCTAACCAAAATACTCAGGATTGATCTAGATAACAGCATTGTAAAGGTAGCATTAGCTAATTAGCCCAAAATTCTTTTTTTTTCATGTTTTAAATTTTTATTTTTATTTTTTGTGAACATACGGTACAGAGGGGTTACAATTACATGGGCAAGATAATGCGTACATTTCTTATCAAGCATTGCAGCCTCCTCCTTTGTTTACCCTTCACATCCCTTCCCAGCCTCTTCCCCCACCCCCTCACCAAATCATCCCCGCCCCGCCCCCGCACCAACGTTGTAAAGTTCGTTTTCGACATGACAACTTGTACTTCTCATTGTTGCAACCGGTCCACCTGTATCCTTAAACGACTTGTTTTTCCCCATCTCCTCCACAAATTATACCGACACCAAATATAGTGAAAGCAGGGGTTACATTGTGGGGGAGGGACATACAAAGCAACAAAGAAATAATCTTATAAATGCGTTAGAAACAAAAGCATGAAAGAAAAAAAACATTTACATACGTACCTTAGGGTTCATTTTCCTAACATCAACTTATCTGAACTTTTCTGCTTGACTCGTACATATACTAGATATTGCAAATAAGGGAAACCATGGGACCTATATTTCTTTGGGCTTGGATTACTTCACTTAATATAATTTTTTCCAAGTCTTTCCATTTCCTAACAAATGGGGCAATGTCATTCTTTCTGATGGAGGCATAGAATTCCATTGTGTATATATACCACATTTTCTTGATCCATTCATCTACTGAGGGGCATCTGGGTTGGTTCCATATCTTAGCTATGGTAAATAATGCTGTAATAAACATAGTTGTGCTGGTAGTTTTAGTGTGGTCTTGTTTGTAAACATTTGGGTAAATGCCCAAAAGTGGGATTGCTGGGTCATAGGGGAGCTCTATGTGAAGTCTTTTGAGGAACCTCCATACTGCTTTCCAAAGTGGTTGAACAAGTTTACACTCCCCACCAACAATGAAGTAAGGTTCCCTTCTGTCCACATCCCCTCCAGCATCTGTTATTGTTAGAGTTCTTGATTTTTGCCTTTCTAACTGGAGTGAGGTGGTATCTCAATGTTGTTTTGATTTGCATTTCTTTTATGGCTAGGGAGGTTGAGCATTTCTTTATGTGTCTATTGGCCATCCTTCCTTCTGGGCTCTGTCTTGTGTATACAACTAGGTACTAATTGCACCATTGTCATGTATTTCAAATGAAGCTGAATATGGGATATGTAGCACTAGTCATTCCGTCTTTTATGGGATTTAGGTCTTACCTTTTCTATTTTATTTTAATTTTATTTTACGGTGAGGTAGAGAGGGGGTATAGTTACATAAGAAAGATAATGAGCAAAATTCTTGGTTAACATGTTACCGCTTTCCTCATTTCTCTCTTATAATCCCTTCCCCAAGTTTTACAGGTCATATCCAAAATATTTTCTTCTTAGTATTTCTAATAGATATGTTCCTCAATTGTCATTTCTTCCATTTTACAGTTATGTGAATCAGTGAACAAGTTCTATAGTTTCAGTCTACTTTTTTCAAATTTAATGTTTTGGCAAATGCACAATCTCCACAAATTTTGGTAATACTTTTGGAAATACATCTCATTTATTAACCCAAATGTACTATCAGGAATTATAGGTATTAAAAATAATCACAGGATGTGATATAAAAATACAATAAAATTTACTAACTTTAGAAGTAGTTTATTCATGATTTTGTATGAATTTATTACCCGTTCTGTTCTCTGTTGCTGTTTTCCTAAACTCTTGCATATCAGAGTGTGATGCACTATGCCTTGTTCTTTTAGCAAGACAAACATAAATTGACTCAAAAATATTAGCCCCAGGGGCTGGAAGGTGGCTAAGTGGTACAACGCTTGCCTTACATGCATGATGCCCTGGGTTCAATTCCTCAGCACCACTTTAACAAAAAGAAGAATAGCCGGAAGTGGCGCTGTGGCTCAGGTAGTAGAGCACTAGCCTTGAGCTGAAGAATTGGACAGCGCCCAGACCCAGATTTCAGGCCCCATTACCGGGCTCCCCCCCAAATATTACCATATATGCAAAAAATCGTAGAGAGGTAATAAAAAATCATCAATACAATTACAAAAGAATTGTCATAGATAAAACTTCCCTTAGGTTCAAACACAGAATAGTTTTGATTCCATTAGGAAGTGTACTTAATGTAATAATGATATATTAATTTCGTGTTCAGGATCTTTGGTCCTTCATCAATCCACCAGCTATCTCAATTGAAATGTTCCCTTCTGGCCCAAAGACCAAAGGGAAGATTCCATTTCTGAGTGCTATGATTTTCATCATAAAATTCTCTGCAATTGTGCTAGACTTTGATAGAAGTGTGCTTTTGGTGTGTTCTTAGCATCTAACTCACCAGAATTACGATCGTACTTTTTATACTTACATAGAAGGTACTTTATATCAATCTTGTTTTGATGATCTGTTGGATGTAAGGAAGTATACATCCCTGCACTAAAAAATTCCCAGCAATAATTAATAACTGAAACAGGGCTAATGCAGGGCAGTGTACTTTTATCCTTAATGAAGTTGATCCACCAAGGAATGAAGTAACTGCTTGCAAATATACATATTTTGAAGTTACCTTTAAGTAGGAAATATGTTACACTGCGTAATGTATTAAACAAGTAGTGAAACCTGTGTCTGAGAATATGATATGAAGAAAAAAATCCATGACCTGTGGATGTAAAACTGTGTTCTGAAACAACACATAGTCGTCTGGGATAGTCTCACAGCTACTACTGAAGATGCATAAATAAAAACAGTAAGAAAGAGGGAATCACTCATTATAGGTTTTTATGAGATAGTAAATCAAACAAAAATAACTATGAAGTAGCCGTTATTTTTTATATATTTCCAGGCAGAGAATGTGTTACACATATTTTAGCTTGTCGTGATAATATATGACAGGAAGGTTCAATTCACAACTGTATTTCAAATTGTTGGAAATATTTTGTGAACTATTTACTAATGTCTAATATATGTTAGCATTTAATATCATCTTTTATTATTCCCTTTTATGGAACTGTCATCTTATGATGAATACTAGAAAGCCTTTTAGATAGGTAATTTTGCTTGAATTCAGGACTCTTCCTATATCTCTAAGGTCTTTTTCTTCAAGGCCAGAGCTCTACTAGTTTGAACCACTATGATGTTCTAACATACTTGAGTTCCACTTCAGTGGATCTCATAGACTAATCAAAAGTCTCAGCCACCTAGGATTGGAGGTGTGAGCATTAGCACTCAGCTACGAAATTTTTCACAAGAATACCATAATGAAAATTGTTAAAGAAACAAAAAGGAAACTGAAAAAATAATGCTAAAAACTGTTCTTAGAACTCTGTTTTAAATTGAAGCAAAACTCCTATTACACATGTGTAGTGATTTTGAACCACAAAAGAAAAGTATATAAATATAAATATCAGTAACGTTTATACTTGTTTGATACTGTAGTTTTCTAAACTGATAGGAACAGAAGCATTCTGTTGCTATTACACATATGACGAAATTTTGAGAAAATACATGGAAAAGTGGAGATAGAACAGTATTATCTGTTCATTTTTGCATAACTAGAAACATCCCATCTAAGAACCAAACCTACAGAAAGTGTTTAGAAGGTGGAAAAATGGTGTATCTTTGTATATCTTCTAAAGTAAATAGGAATCAGTAAAATAAAGCAGGATACCTTCCATAAGAAGGAAGAAAACATCCCCACTAACTGGGTTTTTAACCAACAATTGTCACCTTTTAGAATGTCTCCTTTGATATAGGTCTCTGTTAAGGTGACACGGCAAAGAATGCTCAATTTCAGTTCCTGACACCCGTAACTTAGATCAACTTGTGCCTGTGTCAACTGAAACAGATAATAATAATACATACTACCCAGCAGGTTTACCATCCTTCTATATTCTTTTATATTAAAAATTTCGTGAAAATTATCTTAGTATTACAAGATATGTGCCTTGGTGTAATGTTTTGTACTCTGCAAAATTCTTCAAACATATTATATCTTTCTTCTCATTATTCTTTGCTTATGCATCTATAGCACTGTTTTATTCTCTTCCATTTTATGTGTAGTAATAAAATCAGAGGTAATTGGACCATATATTAGTTGCATTTCTCAGAGCAAGAAATACAAATTAAATTTGAACGTAGTTTAGAGTCCAAAAGAATGTATGGAGATAAACATTCAATAGACAATTCTTTTTATGAGCATTGTCAAATGACAGTGTCAAAACATAATAGGGCTAAAGTTTTATTTACTCTGGATGCTACTTGAAGTCGAGAAATACTCTAATTTGTGTGCAAATCTGTTTGGTTCAAAACAAATTGACCAAAAGGACACAAATGTTGTTTGACTGATTGTAGTATGAAATAATGAATTCAACAATGTAATAACAGGAATGATTTTGAATCTAAGCATCTATATTAATATTTCAAATTTTCCTTTCAGATATTCTCTATGCATCATATGAGGTGAGAGTCATCAGTGCCAATACACTAAGATTATTATTACCATAGAAATAAAAGCTGAAATAACAAATAGAAATTGCTTATTGAATATTAACAAAATATTCCAACACAAACAAATGGCATGGAACATGAATGAGAAAGGAAGTCAAGGAGGGCTATCGTTTTATGTTTTTCAGAATGTGACAGGACTTATGTTTATATGATATTATTTTTCTTCAGGGAAATGCAAGGATGCATTTTCAAAAATGCTTCTTCCTGAGAGTAATTTTTTGTTGGTTTTGGATATTGAATTCTCTCCCTGCACGCTTCAGCTGCAGATGATTCCTTCATTACTTGATGCATGACACAACTTCGGCTTTTCTAGAAAATAGGTAATTGGAGATGAGTCACATGGGTTTTCCTGCATTGGATTGCTTTGGACTGCAATCCTCAGCTCTCATCCTCTAGAATAGCTAAGATTATAGTTGTGATCCCCTGGCACCTGAATTTCATGAGAATTTTAGAATAATTGATGTGATCATTTTTCTTTAGTCAAAGATAAATTACAATCTTCTAATATAACATTGGGATTGGTGCTAAGCCATCTATTGACTTCATATTTTACAAATATACAATACAAAATTTTATTCCAATTTTAGCAATCAGTTTTACACAGTAGTGCAATCATCAATTAATATTTGTCTTTCCCAGTAAGTCTTTCATTGTTCATACAAACTGGTATTATTTATCTCTTTCAATCTGAAAATATAATTTATTTTCAGACATTATTTCACAAGAATGAATTGTACACTAAAAATATTCCTGTTGCAATTTGGGCCGGTGGTTTAAGCACATATTATGAGGATCAACATTTGGACAGAAAGTTGGAACTATGTAGTTACAATGTAGGTTTGATATATGAATTCAGAAGATGATCACCAGATACAGTGGTTTTGAACCCCTGTTTAGTCTATTTATGTGCATATTTAGACAGTAGTACTTTTGGTAGTGAATGATATAAAATATTATGTGCAATCTTTGCAAAAATATTTGAATGTAAGTACAATTCTTGCAATTGATTCAACACAAATATTTACATGAAATCCTGGTAAAGAGAGTCTACATGTGAATCTCAGCATTTTCTATTTGTATTGGATTGTGTAGAGATTGTAAAAATCTCAAGGAATCAAAGTGGGAAGGAGCAATCTATCACACGGTATATTATAGTGGAAATATCTGACAATATAAATAGATTATATCTGCCCTTCCAGACAGTGACAAACACAAATAAGGAAACATATCTTTGCGTTAAATTTCTACATTTTTCCAAAAGGACTCATGATAGGAACGTGGGAGCCTACATATCATAATTAGAGGAATTATCAATGACTATATTTTGTGACTCTGTGCTATGCTGTTGTCCAGGAACAAAACTAACTTACAAGAAACTGAATGTCAGTATAGTCATTTAGAATTATTTGCGTGCCTCCATTTTAGAGGGATCATAATTTCTCTAACTTCAATCAATTCATGGATGTTTACTTCAGAAAATTGTGATTGGTGAGAATCCAGTTTGGGACAATTTATCACATAGCTCCCTGTCATTCTCAGTCTAGTATTGCCACAAAGGAAAAGGTTCATTAATTCATCTTCCCTGTTACAAAACCTGTGTGCAGTTTGGCCTAAATGTTCTTAGTTCAAATTGAAAATGTTCATAAATGCTTAACTATCAACCACTATAATACAATTCCGTGACTTTTTACTATTTCTTCAAGAGCCATAGGACAATATAAAGTTATAGTTTACAAATGAATGCAATGTGTAATATTTGTAATTCTCACTATCATTAGGCAAATTCTATGAAGAAAACCAAAGTCTACTCCATCTGTACAATGTGCTTAATTCCTTCATCCTTCATGTCTAAATTTATCTCTATTACTTGTATTTGATCACGTTTTTAATAAAAGAGTCTTGTAATTAGTAGCCTACTGGAACATGGAAAGCAGAGAAAACACTGCTGGCTTAACAGAAGGAATGCCAATGAGGATCAGAGTTTGTAAATAACTGGACGAATTCCATAAAGAAATCAAATGTACTGAATTTTACTACAGTTGAAATGAATTAAGTTCATTTAAGCATAAGAAGAGGTTGGATAATGTCTTAGAGTTTGATTCAATTGATAGAAGCACAAGATTTCCTTAGAGTCCTTAGATGATTCTTACATGAACCCTGTTTGTCATGTCCCAAGCATGATGAACATACACATGATAGACCTTACAAAACCTGATCATTACTTTTGAAAAGCCTTCTGATGGGAGTCATTTCTATCTACCGCAAAGAAGATTCTTGATTTGCATTGGTGAGTCTGATTAAGTTCATGAGATATCAAGCACTGCCACACCATCCTTTCTTTTATCTATACCTAATTGTCCATGTTTCCATTTTACTTAGAGATGTTTCCAGATTCTCCATTTAATGACAAATCATGATCTTTTTTTTCTTTTCTCCCATGTCAGTTTGTTTCAATTATCTTAAATCAGATTATATTTTTCTACGGATAGAAATCTGAAATGCTTCAGTTCCTCAGGATTCATAAAACAGCTATCAAAACAGAAATTTGTAGACCAAAAACATCCTGTCTTCATTTCTGTACCATCAAACAGTTTAATTTGGAGTAGTTTGTTCATATACACCAGTTATATAGTGAAAAATATTGTCACTGAGTATATATAATTCTCAAAGTTTCCTTAGGGTATACCCAAAATATTTGGAAAATTTTTAAATAAAATTACTTGGTGTTTATGAAAAATGATACAGAATTTACATAATAGTAAAAATGTGTCATATATTATGTACCACCTTTTATATATCAGAAACACTTCAACCCAATTTTCCAAAAGTTATTAAAACACAATTGAATTTCTTGTGTTCTACATAAAGCTGTCAATAGACTCATGAGTTCTAAATTCTATAATCGTAATTTATAGTGGAGGAAATTTGCATGTAGTTAATATTATTCATGATTAAATAATGCAAAGGCATATATATATATGGCTATATATCTACATTATATACACATATATCTATACATTCACAGGTATTTCTGTATAGGTTTTATATGTGTATTTTATATTATATAGTAACATTAATATTTGTATA
The DNA here is from genome assembly GCF_019054845.1 of Dipodomys spectabilis. Lineage (NCBI taxonomy): Eukaryota > Metazoa > Chordata > Mammalia > Rodentia > Heteromyidae > Dipodomys > Dipodomys spectabilis. Next base: position 760,387 of record NW_024871049.1, read on the forward strand.
AGTAAAAATATGTGATATATAAATGAAAACATTCATCTGGGAACTTGTCTCTCTATTGTTGTTTTCACTTAACTTTGGTGACTACTTGCTTTGAGAAATCCTAGACTACATTAATCTTACATTACATGAATATTAATCAAAAATGTGAATTAAAAAGATATGTACAATGATCAAGCATATCTTCAAGGAAGGTTAAGGATCATTTTGGCAGAAGGTGATTAAGGTGATTAACTATCTCCTAATAAAAATATTGATGAGGAAAGAAACTATATAAGTAAAGAATAAGACATAAAGATTGATTTATTGTGGCTATATAGACCATAGAATGTGTACAGATGTCTAGGCAGAACAATTTACAAACAATCAGTAGTCGTTGTGTAGATGAATAGTCTGACACATCCATTCACATTATTCCTCTATTCTATACTCACACATTTCTATTCTACTGAATTGGAGTCCACCAATGCATACTAAAAGAAAATGGGACTTTGTCATATGAGTTCAGGCCGGATGTCAGCATTTCCGTTGTCATATGCGTAAGTGTGGTTGAGTTCTGTCAGTTGGTAAGGCAGAAGTGAGGTTGATAAGTTACATCACAGTAATGGTGACCCTATCCAGAGCAGTCATTATACAGAAGTAGCTGTTGCTGTGGTAAACGTACTAGTGGGACGATGTCCGTGGTGGGGAGGAAGAGATCCTGACTTTTTTGGTGAATCCAGTTAACTGAAGGAGACAGGTAACTGTCCCTTGCCTTCTCTTCCTACCTTTACACCTTTGACATATAAATCATCTATTTGATCGTGTATGTGACTGGGACATTTCTCGTTTTCTACCCCAGACATCCCAAATGTAGTTGTAATAATTTTCTCCAACTAGGCAGGATTGTTCCATGGGTAAAACTGAAAATTCTTTAGACTTCAGAAAATAACTATTTCCTTTGTGGGGAACTTGAAATTTACTTTTATTCCCCTCACTTTTATGTACATCAAAGCAATCATATATTTAATGTGCTCTGACTCTCCTTCATGGCCACTAGACACTGTGTTACTGAAATTCAGTACCTATTGAACCAAAGCGCCAATCTCCAACTTTGACTCTAACGAGTCTCAATGATTCCTTTGCTTTGTGATACATATCTTTTCTAAGAAGCAGTTACCTGAATAATACTCCATACTGACCTTATAATCTACATAGGAAATCACTATATATCTATGAGAATAACAAATCCTTCTTCAGATAAGTGAATATTTTCAATAGGGATTAGATATTTGTAAAATTGAATTTGGAGTTTGTTAAATCAGACGTCCATAATTTAGAAAACCTTTTCCAAATTTTCTTAAAAGTTGTCAAGATGCATCATCCTCTGTTTGGTATGATAAAGAAAAAATGCTTGAAAAATATGAAATTTTTTGAGTTCAAAAGTTATACATTTCTATAGTTTGTTATAATCTGGGAAGTAGACAGTTATCAATGTATTTCAATTCAAGTGTGTCTAGCAACAAAAATTATTAGAGATGAACAGGTTCTACCCAGTTTTTCATATCGCCGAGGAAATCAGAACATTTAAGAGGTGGTTTTGAAGGATTTAGTCATGTTTTCTCTCAGAGAATTTTTTTATTCCAGTACTTGCTGATATTTATCTGCCTGTCACAATGGAAAAAGGTAAATATGTTTATGCATTTGTTTTGGGGAATTATTTTAAATGGTCCAGTTCACACTATTTTTTTTCTTTTTTGGAATCACAGAAAGTATATTGACAGGATCTGAGAGAATAGGATAGTAAGATTTCTCCTGATTGAATCTGAAATTTTAGACATTTTGATAACTATAACTTGCCTTTTGATGTGTTAGATGGAAAGGTGAAAAAGAATGTAAATTATGGTCACATTCTAGATTGAAATGTAAGAAAGCAATTAAATCAGGGGTGCTACTGGATGTACGCTCTCAGAAGATAAAACAAGCTAACAGTTCCACTTGACTCTAATCGATAATATTTTAACTAGAATAAATATTTTTCATAATACTAAAAAGTAAGAACTACCTAGTAGGAACTGAGAATACATAAGAAATTAAATTCCTGAGTAATACTCATTGTCATATTTTGAATCTATATTCTCCAAATAGGGATTCTTGAGTAAGGTAGAGTTCATAAGAAAAATGACATGGAAGACTTGCATGTTCCCCAATACATTGATTTTCCCGAGGCATTTTTCTCTGTCAGAGGTATCTGTGAGGTTATTGCAGTATCCCTATGATAAAAATCACAAAATCAGATCATGCAGGTTCCCATACCATCTTGTGAAATGTAGAAAGGTAATGTTTTATTAGATCATGTTGATATTATGTAATTTCTTTTGTTCATGGATCAATTTGAGTATTGCTTTTAAGATAAATTGTGGGATATGTATGTGAAAGATATGAGAGACTTTGTGCAGAAATGTAATAGAAAGATTTTTGTATTTCTTCTGAAATCTCTGCAGCATGTAGTGGAAAGTTAGACAATTGAAGTCCAACTTGTTTATGTCTAGAGATGTATTTGTAGATTTGTATTCAAAGCAGAACAAAGACAAGATGTTTTGTGTGTATAATTATGTCAAACACTATGTGCCATATTTCATAAAGAGTAGAGGTGGTTTCCTTTCCTCCCCATTGCCTAATGGTCAAATATAAATTAATTGTATTCTTATACATTAAATTATTTTGTTAAAACACCCACTGTGTTATCATATGGACTAGAATTCAGTTTGGATACGTTAGTTTTCATGCCATGGAAATAAATTGATAACATGGGACATGCATTGTCTCCTTTCTATATTTAGGGCATTGATTAAAAAATTGCTCTAAGTTTCATCAAAAATTTCACAAAATTTGAAGGTTCACAGAACTGTGGATAGAAAATTATTTTTTTCTTCATGTAACACTGCTACAATAAGTTCCAGAACAAATGGGGCAATGCCATTCTTTCTGATGGAGGCATAGAGTTCCATTATGTATAAATACATTTTCTTGATCGATTCATCTACTGAGGGGCATCTTTTTTCTTCCAAATCTTAGCTATGGTAAATAATGCTGCAATAAACATTGTTGTGCTGGTAGCCTTAGTATGGTCTTGTCTGTGACCATTTAGATAAATGTCAAAAAGTGGGAATGCTGGGTCATATGGTAGCTCTATGTGGAGTCTTTTCATGAAATTCCATGCTACAATCCAAAGTGGTTGAACAAGTTTACACTCCCACCAACAATGCAGTAAGGTTCCCTTCTGTCCACATCCCCTCCAGCATCTGTTGTTATGAGAGTTTTTGATTATAGCCATTCTAACTGGGGTGAGGTGAAATATCAATGTTGGGGGTTTTTTTGCATTTATTTTATGGCTAGGTAGTTTGACCGTTTCTTCAGTATCTGTTGGCCATCCTTCTTTCCTCTTCGGAGAAGTTTCTCTTTAAGTCTTTAGCCCACTTAACTATTGGACAGTTGGTTTTTTGAGGATTTTTTATTTGGGGGATTTAAATTTTTTAGTTCCACCTGTATTTTAGATAGGGGACCCTTGTCCGTTGTGTGGCTAGTGAAGACCTTCTCCCAATCTGTGGGCTTTCTATTGAGTTTGCTAGGTATGTCCTTTGACTTCCAGAGCTCTGCAGCTTCATGCAACTGCATTTTCCAAACTTTCTTTTATTTCTTGTGTTTCTGAGTCTCTATTAAGCAAAATTTGGCGTGAGCCAAGCGGACCTAAGATTTCTGCTTTTCCGTCCTGTAATGTTCTCAGGGTGTCTGCTTTAACTCAAAAGCCTTTAATCCATTTGAAGTTGATTCTGATCAGAGTGATACATAAGGATCTAGCCTTAGTTTTCTACAGGTGTTAACTAATTTTGTCAGCACCAGTTACTGAAAAAGCTATCTTTCTACCATTGTGTCAAGCCCATGGTAGGCATCATACCCAAAGAAATCTAAAAAGAGAAAATTTTAAAATATTTCTCAATATATGAACTTTTGTTACACAGAATCATCCAGATATTGCTGCCAAATTGGCTACTTGCCCCTTTAATGCTTGCCACCTGGTTCCACGAGATCAACTCAGTAAACATATTGCAACTTGTATGGACAAAATATCCATTGAAGATGATGTAAGTAAGTCTGATAACTAAAACAATCCAAATCAATGTAGGCCATTTGCACCTGAACCCTAGTCTGATGGTAGATTTCTGTTTGTAGATAACACCATATGGAACGAGAAACAAGACAAGAGCTCTAAAAAAGCATGGCAATATGTTTCCTCTGAGGAACACTGGGATAAAGGTAAAAAGTTTGTTGGTTTTTCTACATTTTCCATTATTGAATCTCAACTTATGATGTATGATTTCTTCCTTCAGGAGTGAAATTAAAATTATTTCTTCAAATTGGATTCTCTTGTATACTAATATCAATAACATATATGAAGACATGCAGTCCTAAATGATTAAAAACCATGTCAAACATGTAAGTGATTTGTTTTTGCACATGGCTAAGAACTCATTCTTTTCAATATTTATTATATAGCTAAATGTTTCTAGTAAGGTTCCTAAGGCATTCAACCTTGTTGTTTTTATTTATCAATGTATAATGTTAGAGCCAATCTAATCTAGTAACTCAATCAAGTATGTATTTCTCCCTTTGGCAGAATCCTTGGAAGATCCCAGCACAGTCAAATTCTCTGGCAACAATAGGTAAAAAAAAATGCTGTTTTCTTATGACACATTATTGTCTGCCAAAATTCAAAGTGAAGAAATAGGATAAATGAATAACAAACCTTCTGTTCTATATACCGATATATTTTTCTCACTACAAACGAAGTTTTGGATTGCTCTCTGAACTGGTAAACCTGTGATTGGTGGAAAAAGTCAAGTATGGTTTCACTAGAATCAATAAAAAATTCAATCTCCCAAATTACTTCAACTCAGAGTTACTTTATATGAATGTTCTTCTCATTCTCTTATAATCAATTTAAATCAGCAAAGCCATAGATAACAGTATTATGTTGTACCAATCCTTTTTGTCCCATTTTCCTGGTTTCAAGATTCACTCATCACATCAATTATGATAGTGTGAATGGCAGTATCTTCAACTGGTAATTGATAAATGTACAGACTTACGGGTGACTTACTATGTCTTCCTTCTGAAATTGATCAATGAATATTATAGGAATGACTATCTGATTTAAATTTACTCCAGGAATTAGTATAAAAATATTTGAGGAGATTCTTGAGATGATTTACAATTTGTATTTTGCAATGATACATATTAATAAAATGTGTTTAGCAGCAATACATATATGGATTTCAAATTTCACATGCCTGAATAAAGGATAGATTGGAAATTCAAAATTAGATGTGTAACTACAAATGTTCTGCTATCTCTTAGTGAGTATTTATGAGATAGTTTAAAGAATGTAATTGCTAGAATGAACTTGTCCTTCTAGAGTCTCAAAATATATTGTATATTTTATTTTACGGAATGTGAAAACATCGAGTCTCTCTGACATGGTAAGGTGGAAAATACAAGAAAAAGTGAACACTAATTGAATTTGCTTGGAATTCTTCATAAGCATTTATTCAATTCGGAATCATGTAATTTGCTTGCTTGCCAGTATGTGGCCTCATCCTTTTTTAAAAATTTTTATGTATTTTTTATTGTGAAAATACTGTACAGAGGGGTTACAATTACATGGGCAAGATGAGTACAATTCTTATCAAGCATTGTAGCCTCCTCCTTTGTTTCCTTTTCCCATCCCTTCCACACCTCCCCTGCCCTCCCCATCTATCCGCCCCCTCCCCACCAAAGTTGTAAAGTTCGTTTTCGACATGACAACTTGTACTTCTCATTATTGCAACGGGTCCATCTGCATTCTTATTTAAACGACTTGTTTTTCCCCTTCCCCTCCACAAATTATACCGACATCAAATACAGTGAAAGCAGGGTTATACTGTGGGGGAGGGGCATACAAAGCAACAAAGAAATAATCTTATAAATGCGTTAGAAACAAATGCATGAAAGAAAAAAAACCATTTGAATACATTTCTTAGGGTTCATTTTCCTAACGTCACCTCATCTGACCTTTTCTGTTTGACTCATATATATACTACATATTGCAAATAAGGGAAACCATGGGACCTATGTTTCTTTGGGCTTGGCTTACTTCACTTAATATAATTTTTTCCAAGTCTTTTCATTTCCTAAAAAATGGGGCAATGACCTCATCCTTTTTATAAGTGAGACAATAGATTCAAGATTTATTGATATTGTCAACTATTTTCTTCTCTGACCAGTCCAGAAAAAAAGAAAAAGCTTATTCAATATAAGACCAAGCTGAATTTATGTGAGCCTGTCATCACCGTAGGACCTCATATATTCTTTCTCTGAAAAGGCAGTAAGCATACTAAGAATTTGTATTCAAAAGTCTGCTCTATGTCAAACATCTTATAATATAATGTGAAGGATGAACTGACATTTTATATAATGAAGAAAGTGCTGAGGAGGTGTAATGGGAATAGATAAATTCACGGTTGCATCTAATGAGAATTTTCTAATTCATGAAGGTTATAGAGAGGACTAAAACTCATCCTGTTTACAAATTCAACAGATCAATTTAGTAATTGAACAACAGAATACATTTATTCTTGTGGTTAGGGAGATTCTCATCCGCTGTCATGCAGAGGAAAAGGAATATGTCATGGGAAATGATTTTTTTGGGGTAGAAAACCACACTTGCGCCAGGCCAGGTGATACTGTTATTAATTCTAGCATCCTACACGTTTGACACATAAGGATCTAATTACACATTAATAAAGTCAAAGATGTTTTTCAGATTCATTTCTGGAATTAATCCTCTCAAAATCAAATACTCTAGAGAGTATTATCCTTAAGGAAAACCATGGTTGCTCATAGACCTACCATGTGCATGAATGTTGTAAACATACAAATCCAAAAATCATCAGTGTACTTTGGATAACAGAGAAAAGAAGCCTGGGACAGATCGCTTAGGCACCTGTAGGAGGATGAGATCAGAGAATTAGATTTCAAAGGAGCTCAACAGGAATATTTGTCCCAATTTTATCACCAATTAACCATCTCAAAACTGGAAGTGGCACTGTAGATCAAATGGTAGAGTTCTGAAGAGGTCAGGGATAGTGTCCAAGCTCAAAGTTCAAGACCAACAACCAACAAGAACAACCAAAGACAGGAATGTAATGAAATATTTATCAACAATGCCACATATTCACTGGTATTTCCAAAATCTCTGAACTTTTTCCTTCAACATAAGAACCACTTAGATTTTATTCACTCCATAACTGTACTATCATGTATTTTCTCTCTGAACTTCAGAGAGTAATGTTTGATGGGGCAGTGATATTTCCTTACTTCGTGGGTTATTAGAAAACTTAATGTGACCCAATAGGATTACTAATTCTGTTTCCTTATGATAATATGTCTTACTTATAGAATCACAATTTTTCTGGCATCTAAAAAGTGGGTGATACTAAAGAACTTGTAAATACATGAGAGAATCTGTGATAATGTAGGAGGCCATGTTACTTGCTTGTTTGTCTCTTAAAGATTTATCTAACCCTAGATTTGTCATTTTGTATGTATGAGCTGATTTGTGTTTGTGATCAGATATTCTGTTACCTGTCCGTTTGTAGATGCAAATTTTGTGTCTGTGTGTACAAATTTAAGTGGTGCATATTTTTTTCCTACTGTTTCAACACCCATAAATAGATACAGAGCATATTACTATGATTTTTTTTGGAATTTTTCCTGCCTTCTCTTCTTGATTTTAATGAATCATTATAAAAATAAATCACAGGTTATAAAGGATATTTGTGTCTTCCTTGGTAATGAGTTTTGAATCCTTGATTGGGCCATTGATATTCAAACCTCCTACCCCTGGCATGTTCCCAGTGATATATTCCAAATGTTCGTTTTCCTTTGGCATAGATTCCTCAGAACCATACTTACTTGAGAAAGCAACGTTAATGCAAAAATGTTACCCTAAGTTAATGGAAATTTTCTATGTTCATTTCAAAGTCCAATATTTTAATGTTCATCCTGAGAGGTGAATTATTTTCCAAATTGCTGAATATATTTACCTGATACCATTTTGCAACGTGATTGTGACATCACAATAGCATTTGTTTTGTCCACACAAAAGAATGGAAAAGTCGTTTATTTTTTTTGAGCCATGGGATATCCCATCATATTTTACTTGCCTACCCTAAAGCATGTATCTTTTGATAGGATACATCTCATGAAACAATCACTCTTTCTGAATGCATCAATTCACAAATATTGAATTGGAGATAAATGTATCATGTTGATTTAAATTCATTGAAATAATATTATATAGTAAAAACACTATGGATTTTCTTTTTTTGGAGGGGGGTCAGGTCATGGGGCCTGAAATCTGGGCCTGGGCACTGTCCCTCAGCTCTTCAGCTGAAGGCTAGCTCTCTACCACTTGAGCCACAGAGCCATTTCGGCTTTTTTTCTTTTTGCTTATGGGGTGTGAGGAATCGAAGCCAGGGCCTCATGCATGCAAGGCAAGCGCTCTATCACTAAACCACCTTCCCAGCCCCTGGATTTTCTTTTCTATATAACCATGTGAAGTATTTCTTTCTATTTTCCTGGATGCGTGATACATCCATGAATATTTTACAAGACACCTAGGTCAGAAACTATGCTAAGATATGGCTGAGCCTGAATGGGTGACATTAGAAAATTTTTGATGAATTGGATAATATTCTGTCAAGTAATACATGGACTAGGGTCACACTTCAAATATTCAATGAAGTTTGAATGTGTTGAGACAGTGGCTACGTGTAATTTGTGAGGTTTGTGTACAATGATCAAATTTCAATGGAAATGGAAGTGGAAGCAATCATAATTTTTTAAAAAAATAATTGATGATGTTCTCTCACTACTGTTTAAATATCTCTCGAACTACTAGTGAAGTTCTTGTTCTATAAAGAATACAGAAATATATATTCTGATATTTTCCTTAGAAAGTGAAATAATATTTTTTCTCTTATTTCTTCGCAGGAATCATTCTATGAACAAACCATGAGTTCAAAATATTTCTCATTGTTTCATCTACATCTTACATTTATAAATATAGTGTGATGCTCACTCAACCTATTGAATTCATTTTGATTTCTACTACCTATTCACTCCCTATACACTCTTACCTTTTTTTCAGTTTGATGTAGCTTTTATTTATTTACTTTTTGTGAAAATACCATACAGAGGGGTTACAATTACATGGGCAAGAAGAGTACATTTCTTTTTCTTGTCATGTTTTTTTTTTCTTTAAAAAGTTTTTCTTAATTGTGAAAATACTGTACAGAGGAGTTACAATTACATGGGTGAGATAATGAGTACATTTCTTATCAAGCATTGTAGCCTACTCCTTTGTTTCTCCTTCCCATCCCTTCCCATCCTCCCTCCGCCCAACCATCCAATCCCCCCCCCCCGCAAGAAAATTGTAAAGTTTGTTTTCGACATAACGACTTGTACATCTCATTGTTGCAATGGGTCCACCTGTATAAAAAATTAAATCCCGAAACAACTGCCCAATAAATAAGTGGGATAAAGACTTAAAGAGAAAGTTCTCTGAAGAGGACAGAAGGATGGCCAATAGACACATGAAGAAATGCTCAACCTCCCTAGCCATAAAAGAAATGCAAATCAAAACAACATTGAGATACCACCTCACTCCAGTTAGAATAGCTAAAATCAAGAACTCTAATAACAACAGATGCTGGAGGGGATGTGGACGGAAGGGAACCTTACTACATTGTTGGTGGGAGTGTAAACTTGTTCAACCACTTTGGAAAGTAGTATGGAGGTTCCTCAAAAGACACCACATAGAGCTCCCCTAAGGACCAAGCAATCCCACTTTTGGGCATTTACCCAAATGTTTATTCATTCTTACCTTGAACCTACAAGTAATTCCTGGTGTTAATGTCCTTATTGGAATTCACCATGTCACTATCCATATAGACATGGTAAGGTTGGAATATAGAAACTTCAATAATCAAATCAAAATCTGATTTGTTTCCCAATAGAGAATAAATCATACTTCATTTTTCACTGACCTGAAGATTGCCTGTGAAAATCATGTTCCATTTCATATATTAATAAAATTGCAGAGCCTAATACATAACAAACAGTAATGACATTAGACCTCTTATACAAATCTTACACCAATTATATATTCCATACAGAATGGCCATTACAATTTCAATGGGATTTTTCAATGAACATTCTGAAGTGTATTCCTTACTATACAAGCTTCTCTTCCATCTCAATGATTTCCACATGTAATCTCATACAAAGAAGGCTCAGGGAGTTTTTTCCAAAACCTGTGGCAGAAAAAAACCAGGTTAATGTATGTGTACACAAAATAACATTGAAAACATATTATTTTGAGGGAGCAAATAGCAACTTGTGAAGATAGCATGATGATGTGTGTGATATTTTGAGTGCAAGAGCCTGTGCACCTTTTGGCAATTTCTCAATATATTTCTAAAATATTCCAAGAAGGGTGGACTGTATCTGTCGAGATTAACAAAAACACTTTTATGGAACCATATGCGATAGCTATCTTAATATTCCACTTGTGTAATTAGCCTGATACATATATGGCCCCACATATTTACAGTTGATGCAGCACTGTGTTCCAAAACATTTCTGATGCAAAGTGAATAGTTTTTGAAACATATTTTAGGAAAAATTATTGGTAGGTTTCCTGTGCAATAAATAGAGTTGAATCTTTTGGGGACAGATGCATAAGTTACAGATGTGGGAATGTGGCTCATATTTATTATTGGTGTTGAAGTGGGAGAATTTCTGATTATGGGCAAATGTGTGCACCTAGTGTTTAATTTCAAATGTTTCTTGGTTTTCCTTCAGAAATTTGTGAGCAGAAATGCATTCAATATTAATTTATGAAGAATAGTTTGGAACCTATAGACTCAGGGAAACCTGTGGCTTTTCTAGTCTGGTAGGGATATGAAGAGAACAGATCTATCTACACTAGTCTGTGTATAGACTACAAATCAATCTACATTTGTATCCATGTGTTAACATGAAAATTAAAATAAATGTATCAGTACCCTTCTTTTTTGTTAAACTTATTGTCAATGTTCCATACAGAATCATTTTAATTATGTATGAAAGGCAGTGAATCATTTTCTTGTCATATGTTACCCTATCCCTCATTTTTCTAACACATTATTCTGCTTCAAATCTTCCCCGTCTCTGTTGTAAATGCCATTTTCAACAAGTGGTCTTATGAGGGATTTTGTGACATTTAGTTCCCTTGTTGCCCTCTATCAAAAAATTTTAATTCCTCTTCTTTGCCTTATTCAGATTAAAGTTTGTATAATCCACAGGCTACCACTCAAATATAGTGACAAGAGGGAGAAACCCAATGAAAACTAAAGAACAAAAAGCAAGAAAAAGTAATCGTATTTTGTATTTTTTTAAAAAACACCAACAATGATAAACATGCACCAATTAAGACAAAAACGAAAGTAGGGCACATATATTTTAAATGCCACTACTAAAGAAAAAAATATGACTCCATTAGGTAAGTTTAAATAGAAGCAAGGTAAACACATTGAAACAAAAACGTTATATTCAGTAAACAGTGTTGTAATACTCATTAAATGGCTATAAAAACTTATAGTGAGATTATACATCACGTTATGTCAAAAATCTTTCCAACTGAATCAGACCTCAAGGTTAAAGAAAATACTCAGAATGGAAGCAATAGAGAAATACAAGGTCTCTTAGAACAGGTTGAAACTTTCTCATTACAGATACCCAAATACATCATGTCAAAGAAATTTAGACAAGCTCTATTGCTTGAACCTGCACAGCTTCTTTATACCAAGGACCTAGCTAAGTAGGTAAATAGAAAGCCAAAAGACTGGGAAAAGGTCTTCACTAGCCAGGAAAGAGAAAAGGTTTTTAGAGCTGAAATATAATAAACATTCAACAAGTTAAATCCCCCCCCCAAGAAAAATTCTGAACTATAAACCCACTCTATGAAAAGAATATTTAAATATTTAAAGAGAGACTTCATTGATCGTTAATTGAGAATGGACAAAGGACATATGAAGAAACACTCAAAATCTCTAACAATCAAATCAAGCCAAATCAATTCATCATTGAAATTACCCCACATTCAATTAGAATGGCAAAGTCATATTCATTCCATAGGGAAATTCAGGAACCACCCCAGATGCATAGGTGTAGATTAATGGATCAGAAAATGTGGGGTATAAACACAATGGAATTCTATTTTCCATTAGAATGACATAGTGCCATTTTTAAGGAAATGGAAGACAAAAAAAACCAAAAACATGAATTAAAAGGGGCCAGACCTAAACAAATATATACACTCTGGTTTCTCTTATTTTAAAAACTGGTATATGCCCATTTTAGTCCTAGAAGAGGATCACAATAGCTTAATAGTAATATACATATTACCATAGAATATTAGGCTAAACAAAATAAACTGAAATACAAAATCAGTTTGTGTCATTTTCTTGATTTTTTAAAATATAATATGTGAATCTATTTATCTTTACTTGCCTTTTTCCTTTAGTTTATGTTTTGTACATTGTTGCCACTCTATTGGATTTTGTTACATACTGTATTACATGTAGTTTAATGAGAATTAGGCATGGGAAGTAACATCTAACTCTGAGACAAAGGACAATGGGCGAAGCATATAAGAACAATCCCAACAAAACTACATATTGGGAATAAACATTACGCCTGGTGGGAGGAGATAGAGAATTTAATCCGAAAACCAGTAAAAATGAACAATGAGTAAGAACATCTGATGAGACAAGTACTCATTCATTGCTTACATATGTAATTCTAATCCCTCTGTACATCACCTTGACAAGATTCCATTAAAAAGAAGAGTATTGATACATACACTCTTCTCAATTCTCATAAACTTACATGTAGATACTTAAATTGATGGGTTTGTATTACATATACAGACACGTGAAAATAGTTCTGATCACTTTACATTTCTAAAAACATAGAAAAGACACAGGTTTGCCTAAGTCACCAGGTTCCAAGCCAACATTGACAAATTAATGTTAAAATCCTTTTTGTTCAAATATTTCTGTAGGAATCCCAATAGTCATTTGAAACTGCAAACTAGGAGAGATCCTGATACTCAAATATGCCCTAAATCAGAAACCCTCACATTTTCACATATATCATGTGAAAAATTTGAGAAATATTCTCACATGTGAAACTTCCTCGTCTGTACTCGAGTACTTCAACTCATTTGATTACATAGGAATGTAACCACTGATAAATATTTTTTCACAAGGAAGATCTTCCTAAAATATACTTCAAAGGCTATTCCATTTAGCAGTAGGAATGTTGTGGACCAGGAATGCCAAATGAATTATAAAATGGTGGTGGGTGGTGTGCATAAATATGAGGACAATTTACACACAAGTTGAAAACAAACATTCATCAGATATGTTTTTGTGAACTGGTCTTGAATTACAATCCTAATTACAGATTATTCTTCCCTGAACATTTTAGGAGTATAGCGGAAAATTTCTCCAATGATGCTCATGTTCTTGTCTGATAAATCACAGATTCTCTTTACAAAATATTGTACCTTCAATGAGTGCATATTGTTTCCCCAAACTAATAAATATTGGCTGATATTGTTTATACCCCTGCAAGAATCTATTTTTTCCCTGCCATAGACAATGAGTAGAAGTCACAGATTTCTTCCTCAGATTAGATTACACATGAAAAATATTGAGATGATTTAGAATCTTGTGTTGAGAAATACGCTGCAAACTTAGGTAGTTTAAAAAATCCATAAAATTTTCCTACCCATTCTTTTTGGAACACAGAAATTGTTGGGAAATGTGTGTTGCAGACCAAATATTTTGTTTTTCTTATATTTTTATTATATTCTACATTATTAATAAGTGAATGGAAGATATTATTCAGAGACAAATGTAACTATTGTGAGGGGTCAACTTATATTTAGATGTTAGGAAACAGTCCTGTACTCAGGTTTCTTTCTTTACCCAACAGTGTAGGAACGCTAATTAATGGGCACTTGGCTAAGTCCAAGGTGTCCCTGAAAGTCTGCCTTATGGCTGATATACCCTTCAATTCCACATTGTGTTTGATTGAATGTTCTCCAATTAGGCACAATTATTGTGCAAAATAGTCAAGATTCTTGACATCCCCTAAGATCAGAAAAGAAACTGATTCTTTTATATCTATCTTGACAATTCCCTGTAAACTCTTGTCCCTGCCATTGCAGGACAAAACAGTCATATAATTTTGCATTCTCCGGAGAGGCATAATTCCAATCCATGTTGTGGACTCAATATTCTCAAAGTTTCCTTTGTACATTGGTAAATATCTGCTGTCAGTAAAACGTCCATGCACACTTTAGCTCAAGGCTTGAGCTTTGCCCCTTGAGAGAGAGTGCCACTTTCAGTTTTCTGGTGGTCATTTGGAGAAAAATATCTCATGGACTTTCCTGTCCGTGCTGACTTTGAACACCATCCTCAGATCTGTTTCCTGAGTAGCTAGGGTTACAGGCCTGCGCCACAGGCACTAAGGTATTCTTACTCTTCTCTAATAAAATACCACAGTAAAATTATCCACAGATATGTAAACATTGAAGAAATTTCACATCATTTCCAAAGAGAAAATTTGCAATGAATTGTTCTAGTCCACTTTGATATTACTTCCTCCTGAAGAGGGAACCCCTATATCAATGAGGTAGGAAAATGAAAATTATCAGAGACATGTAAGAGCAATAACCATGTTCACACAATATTGAAGATCTTGTAGAAAAATCATCTTTCAGTTGGATAGAATCCATTCACTTATGTTCGATTATGCTAATAGCCAGTGTTTTTCATTTTTAATCATTGTATTATGAGAAAAGATAAACCTCTAAAAGGATGCTAACATTTACGTCTGTTATAAAATTAGACAGTTTCTACACACTATTTATTATCTACACAGTGAAATATATTTCTCACCTAATGTTCCCTTTCTGAAGTCAATTACTTTATAAACAATTACTTTTATTCAAGGCTGAATGCTTTCCCAAAATTCACTGTTCCTCACTATCCCAAAATTTATCCTTGTAATCCTCATTTAGAAACAAATTCAATGCCTCCATCAGAAAGAATGACATCACCCTATTTGTTAGAAAATGGAAAGACTTGGAAAAAAATTATATTAAGTGAAGTAAGCCAGGCCCAAAAAACGTAGATCCCATGGCTTCCCTTATTTGCAATAAATAGTGTAAGTCAAGGAGAAGCAGAAAAGTTCAAAAGCTGTGTACATATGACCATACAAGAAGATGTTAAATGAAATGAACCCCTACATAGGGACACAACTTGTTTCTACTTTCTTGCTGTTGTTTTTCATGATTCTAAACTGTTCTATGTAATTTGTTTCTCTTGTATGTTCTTCCCCCAAGTTATAACCCCTGTATTCACTGTATTTGATGACAGTGCCCTGAATCTTGCATATATATTTTCTAACTTGCAGAGGGAAGGGAAATAACAAAATGCTGAAACAGGATACTGGCTGATGCATTGTAACAATGAGATGTACATGACATTATATTGAAAACCAATTTTACAATTTGGGAGGTGTGGGGACTTGGGGTGGTAGGGCATGAAGGGGTTGCAGAGGAAAAACAAAGCAGATTACAATGCTCGATAGGAAATGTACTCATTACCTTATTCATGTAATTCTAACCCCTCTGTGCACTATTTTTACAATATTTTAAAAAGGAACTGAAGTAGTTCCTGCTGCCTTATAGTTCAGGTGGAAAAGCATGGAAAGTTTTGGATAAATGACATGATAGTGAAAAGACTTTTCATATGAGTATATGTCTTCATTAGGTGATTAATAATTTTGAGGAGTCAGTATGAAAAAGGCCTTCTACTGCCCTATATGTACACAATTTTAAGTCTAATTTACAACACATGAATTTGTGATTTCCTGTTCTTATGCAAACTGCCATAAAAAAAAGAAATAAAACCTGCATGGGCAATTAGTGCACCAATCAAATCAGACAGAACGGTAGGCACATGCAAATAGATATAAGCAATATGAACTTTTTGTATGTGAGTTAGAAAGGGTAAGAAAGCCACCAAGTGTTCAATTCTACTGAACAATAACAGAGTTCTCAGGAAATCAACAAGGGAAAAAATAGAGCATGCTGTGTGACCTTTGATTTAAACATTTGTTCCTGCAGGGAACCATTGACTTGCAATAAGGTGGGATGATGTTCAATAAACTGAGTAATCATGACAAAGATATTATGGTTCTAGCAATGATAGAATACCTGTAGCCCAATCCTGAAGGCACACTGCAAGCAAGTGACCACTGCTGTTGAGATACCTACTTGATGTTAGTCCTTCTCTCTCGAGAGGGAAAGGTTTCCTGCTCTGCTTGGTTGTACACTTTACATTGACACACACCAGAAAAGCTCGTTTTATTTTCAATCTTGTAGCATGTACTCGTTTATATTTTTGAACACCCTCTCATACATAAATAACATACTTTGTCTTCAGTTTCTCTAAAGTCAGTAGTTTGGCTTCTCCCAAGTTCACTATACTATTCTATTTCCTATATTTTAGTGTAAATCCAAGCAACTGACTACACAATTAAAATGATTTCTCCCTGTGTAAGTGCAGTTGAAACCTATGAGTCTCGAATATTCCCTCACTTTCCTCACATTATACATTAAATCTTTCAAAAGAACCTGATAAGTCCGACTTCTTGCTGTTAATCCAGTTACAAACTGTACTATAGGTTGTGTAAATGATATGATACTGGTAAAGGGAATTTCATAGGTCTAGTGGTCTACAGTGTGTGAGAATTTAGTAGAGTAATTTCCAATTATTGAATGCTATAATCCATAATCTAGAAATGCTCTACAAACTTCAGTCATCAAAATATAAAATGTTTATTTTTTTCTCTACATGAGAAAATTGGTTGCAGAGAATCATGTTGATATTTCTGCAAATTTGGCTGTGTGTCCTCTCAATGTTCATCATTGAGTTCCATGGAATGAAACCTATAAGCACATACTGTGTTCCATAGATCAAAAATTTAAAAAGGAAAGTATATTTAATCTTCATTTATAGCACAAGTCTTACAATAACCTAGCCGCTCTAGACCTTTGCAATGCTTGATATAATATTTCCCTTCCTGTGTAGTCAACAATACTTAGTACCATGGCAATGTCCTTTCTCCGAGGATAACTGAGTTTAATGTAAAGAACTCCTTTAGTTTTCCATTCATTCATTCATAAATATCCCTTTAAATAATGATGATACTTTTATCTGTCATGTTAACTCATTGAATATTGTGCATAATAATTTTATCCTTTCAAGTGCAAATATTTAAATCCTATCATCCTATTACTTTTAGTCTGACAATTCTAACCAAAGTGAACAAAACATGTCTAAAAGAGGAATTTTTAAATCTTCTTCTTGAAGCTTTACAACTATTTGTAATTACATTTTAGTTTGCTATTTCATGGTAATAGGTTAGTTTCTTCAATACTCGTGTTTATATCTTGCTAAAAGTAAAATATGACATCAAAGTGCCTGTGCTCAGACCGTACCTAGCACCTAAAATGAGTATCTATCTCACATAGCAATTATAGTTGGGTATATTGGCCCCAAAATTTGGGGACACAGTGAAATACAGACACAACAGGCAAATAAAATGCAGTTTTCATCTGGTTCTCATATACCTGGGCGAGAAGAAAATAAACAAACCATGTAAAATAACTAATAAGTTTACTGTTCTCAATTAACTTCTTTCTTCCTAACTATCGGCACCATTTTGGATAGAACTATGATTCTCTAATTAAAGAAAAACATTTTATGTTAGGTGAGGATCACTATCACTCTTGGTTGAACAATTTCTATTTTCAAGAGAGAATATCTATGTATTCCTATATTTTAAACTCTTTACACATTTCAAATGTACTCATCCACTCATTTTTATCACAGAATGGGAATACCCAAGTAAATATGGAAATATTTTTCCTTGTTTTCTCTCATTAATCCTTTTACCCTATTTGAATCAATGCAATATTGTTCATATATTTTTGAAAAGAATTACTGTGTATTTCAAATAAATTTCTATGCTTTACTATATAAATGATAAAGGAATTGCATTGGATGAGAAAATACTCACATGAACATAATCACCTTACAGAAATATACTATTTTCAATTTTGTAATGTGAGAAAAAGATTCTAAGTGGAACTAGATCTTAGAAAAAATGGAAGGAACCCCTGGTGACTTGTTGAGGAAGACAATGTCTGAGGATTACTCTTCATTTTCTCATTTGGCAATTTTCAACTTTTCATGGATCGATAAGTTGAGTACAGCACATAATTATTTGATGATATTTGCCAGTATCATTTTTTAATTTCATTTACCTTTAGGTCTAAAAATGAATATTCAGGTTATTTATTTACAAACAAGAGGAATATATTTGAAATTATTTTATAAAAATATACAGTTTAATTGAATTCCTTTGTCAAAAAGCTTCCACTTGAAAACTTTACCCATGATTTTAACCTGTTTATTATTGACTCAACTGCAATCTAAATAACTATATGCCAAATGGAATCAGAGAAAACATTTTTTATTTTCTCTACTAACTATCCAATTTTCTATGAATATATGTGATTTTATATCTAAGTATATGGATAACAATTCTTAAATAGTTGTTGGAGACACAAACACTTGCAGATATTTCTGACTTGGTCAAAATCATCCATTTCAACTTTGCAAGAATATTTTACTATATTAGAAATTGTTAAGATCAAGAAAATGTACATGATTTACTTTATAGTAAACAACATTCCATTCGTTTTATTAAGTTGGATCTGAAATGAGGATGCTTGATTTTCTGTATAAGTCCTACAGTATGAAATACCAAATTAGGATATTTGATACCTCATTGGCTTTTCACATGCATCTATATGTTTCATACAGAGAGATGCACAGTAGCTGTAGTACGGTAATTTTCAAATCAAGTTTTGTTCAAAATCTAATATACAAAATGATGAGAACAGTCAAGTATTTTTTCTAATGGTTGTCTACACTGTCCAATTAGACCATGAACTACTCTGAAACCCAGCCACAACCTAAATCCAAGTTCTTTCAACGGGAAGATTTTTAAAAATCAGCATCAGTCTTCATTGGTTCAGGAGTACATAAAGATTGTGTTGCTTCAAGTATATGCACAAATGTATTAGGTGTAAATTTTACAACATCTCAAATGGAATTAAGGGGTATCGTGTTTTGTTATTTTTCAGTGTTCATCCATGATAACTGGTCTTCTAGAGTTGAATAAGTTTAGTGTAAATTACTGAAGGCACAAGAAGATGTGAGGGAATGAATGAAAAATTCTTTCCTGGACAAACTTGTGTTAGTAACATGCTTCATAATTCTGTTCATTTTTTCAGTGTGAATTTTTGGAGGGGCAATATGAGTGTGTGTGTATTTGTGTATGTGTATGTGTGTGTTTGTGGCTAACATGTTCTAATCAGATACTAGGTTGTGAAATCAAACTAAAATTTGTGAACAGCATAATTGATCATTTTTATGTTGCACTCAAGAACAGATTTTTTCAGGCTAGGAAAGTGGCTTAATAGTAGAGTGCTTGCCGAGTATTCAAGAGGTTCTGGGTTTGATTCCTTAGCACCACAGAAGCTGAAAAATCTGGGGTTTAAGTGGTAGAGTGCTAGTCTTGGAAGGACAGTGCTGTTGCCAAGAGTTAGGCCCAAGGACAAACAAAACAATTAGATGTTTTTGGTCGGTTGTGGGGCTTGAACTCTGGGCTTGGGCGCTGTCCTTGCACTCTTTAGCTCAAAGCAAGTGCTCTACCGCTTGAGCCATAGCGCCACTTCTGGTTTTCGAGTGGTTTATTGGAGATAAGCATCTTAGGGACTTTCCTGCCTGTGTTGGCTTTGAACCACAATCCTCAGATATCAGCCTCCTGAGTAGCTAGGATTGTAGGTATGAGCCACCGGCGCCCGGCTAGATTTTTATTTAAGGAAAAAAAAGCTGACAAATTGCAGCATTAAGTACCAGTATTTTTTTTAACATCTTCTTCATTACCATTATCTACTCCAATCCATTTGGCCTCAGATAGCTTTATCCAATTTGCAGGATGTAAACATCTCAAGAAATATTTATATGTAGCATGCCAAAGTGGACTGATCTACCAGGGTTGGTTCCATACCTTAGCTGTGTTAAGTAATGATAACAATATTCATAGTCACATTGGTATATGATCCTTTGGGTCAATGCAAAGAAATAGGATTGCTGATTAATAGAGGAGCTCTGTGTTTAAAAGCCTCCAGAAGGCTTTTCAAGGTGGTTGAACCATATCTACACTAATATAACAGATTAGTAGAGTTCCCTTTTCATCATATATATATTTCTTTTCTAAATATGTCCTATTTTAACAGGAGTCAGTAGGAATCTCAGTGTAGTTTTCATTTACATTCCTTTATTCCTGGAAGTGGTTTCAAATTTGTAGTCAAACAATTTTAATGCAAGGAAGCTCCTTTGCTCTATATTAGCAATCCTGTAGGTTAAGAATGAGGCAATCTCTACAAGAGCACGCTAATATCTAACCATAATTATCAGCAACATGGATTCTTTTTTCTTTAGTAGGCATTTGTATGTTAATAGCCACATTCAAGGATAATAGACTATATCGAGAGCTAGGATAATAGATTTAAAACTTAAAAGAGACATCGTTAATATAAAAAATATTAAATTAAATACAAGTGCATCAAAGAGGACAAACAAATTGAGGTTACATTCACAAAAATCAACTGTGAGATAGAATAAATTTCAGCCATTTTATTCAAAAAAGTACATGTGATTTTTGGGATGAACAAATATCTCATCAAAATTAAAAGAAAATTATCCAAAGAGACTAGAAGCTGTGTCACTATAGTAATGTGTTTTATAACCATAAAACTAACATATTTCTTAACAGATTTCATGTGTAGAAATCCATGGTAATTGAAACTGCAAAGCTTCTGCATGGTAAAGGACATAGCTAGCAAGATCAATAGAAAGCCCACAGATTGGGAGAAGATCTTCACTAGCCATACAACAGACAAGGGTCTCATATATAAAAATATTTAGAACTCAAAAAATAAAATTGTCCAACAACAAATTCTAAAAGAAACAACTGCCTGGTCAATAAGTAGGCCCAAGACTTAAAAAGATACTGCACTTAGAGGAAAACAGAAAGGCCAATAGACACATGAAGAAATGCTCAACTTCACTAACCATAAAAGAAATTCAAATCAAAACAACATTGAGATTCCACCTCACCCAGTTACAATGGCTATAATCAACCACTCTAAGAACAACAGATGCTGGAAGGGATGTGGACAAAATGGAACTGTGCTGCATTGTTGGAGAGTGTAAACTTGGTCAACCTCTTTGGAAAGTAGAGTGGAGATTCCTGCAAAGTCTTCACACAGAGTTCCCCTATGACCCAGCAATCCCACTTTTGGGCATTTACACAAATGATCAGAAACAAGACCATACTATAGCTACCAACACAACTATGTTTATCATAGCAGTGTTTACCATAACTAAGTTATAGAACCAACACAGATGCCTCTCAGTAGATGAATGAATCAACAAAATGTGATCTATATATAGATACACACATTTTATATATATATATATATATATATAATGTATATATATATATATATATATGTAAATTCTATGCCTTCATCAGAAAGATTGACATTGGCCCATTTGTTAGGAAATGGAAAGACTTGGAAAAAAATTTACATTAAGGGAAGTAAGCCAGGCCCAAAGAAACAGAGGTCCCATAGTTTCCTGTATTTGCAATAAATAGTATAAGTTTAGGACAACCAAAAAATTATATATATTGGTGTTAAGAGAAATGAACCTGAAGAAAGGAATACAGGTCTTTTTCCTTGCTATTTTTTAGTGTATTTAAAATATAGCATGTGATTTTTTTGTTTTTTTTTTAATTTTTATTTATTTTTTATTGTGAAAATACTGTACAGAGAGGTTACAATTACATGGGCAAGATAATGAGTACATTTCTTATCAAGCATTGTAGCCTCCTGCTTTGTTTCTCCTTCCCAGCCCTTCCCACCCTTTCCCCACCTCCCACCTAATCCTCACCCCCCCCACACCAAAGTTGTAAAGTTCGTTTTCGACATGACAACTTGTACTTCTCATTGTTGCAACGGTTCCACCTGTATCCTTATTTAAACGACTTGTTTTTCCCCTTCCTCTCCACAAATTTTACCGACATCAAATACAGTGAAAGCAGGGGTTATAATGTGGGGGAGGGACATACAAAGCAACAAAGAAATAATCTTATAAATGAGTTAGAAACAAATGCATGAAAGAAGAAAAAACATTTGAATACATATCTTAGGGTTCATTTTCCTAACATCACCTTATCTGACCTTTTCTGCTTGACTCATATATATAAGATATTGCAAATAAGGGAAATCATGGGACCTGTGTTTCTTTGTGTTTGGCTTATTTCATTTAATATAACTTTTCCCAAGTCTTTCCATTTCCTAACAAATGGGCAATGTCATTCTTTCTGATGGAGGCATAGAATTCCATTGTGTATATATACCACATTTTCTTGATCCATTCATCTACTGCGGGGCATGTGGGTTGGTTCCATATCTTAGCTATAGTAAATAATGCTGCAATAAACATAATCATGCTGGTAGCATTTGTGTGGTATTGTTTGTAAACTTTTGGGTAAATGCCCAAAAGTGGGATTGCTGGGTCATAGGGGAACTCTCTGTGGAGTCTTTGAGGAACCTCCATACTACTTTCCAAAGTTGTTGAACAACTTTACAGTCCCACTAACAAATGAAGTAAGGTTTCCTTCTGTTCACATCCCCTCCAGTATCTTTTGTTATTAGAGTTCTTGATTTTTGCCATTCTAACTGGGGTGAGGTGATATCTTAATGTTGTTTTGATTTGCATTTCTTTTATGGCTAGGGAGGTTGAGCATTTCTTCGTGTGTCTATTAGCCATCCTTCTTTCTTCTTCAGAGAAGTTTCTCTAAGTCCTTAACCCACTTATTTATTGGGCAGTTGTTTCTTTGAGGATTTGTTGTTGGGGGATTTAATTTTTTGAGTTCCAAGTATATTTTAGATATGAGACCCTTGTCCGTTGTATGGCTAGTGAAGATCTTCTCCAAATCCGTAGGCTTTCTATTGATCTTGGTAGCTATGTCCTTTGCCAGGCAGAAGCTCTGCAACTTTATGCAATCCCATTTGCCCAATCTTTCTTTGTTTCTTTGGTATGTTTAGTATGTTTCTCCCCCACGGTATAACCCCTGTTTTCACTGTATTTGATTCCATTGTACTGCCTCTTTTATATACACTTTTCTAACTTGAAGAGGGGAAGGGAAAAAACAAAATGCTTAAATTGGGATACAGTTTGGCCCACCATAACAAGGAGATGCCCAAGACTCTATGCTGAAAATGAACTTTAAAACTTCGGTGGTGGGAAATGTTTGGGGAGGTGGGAAGGAAGCCATGGTAGAAGAAAAACAAAGGAGAAGGCAACGATGCTCAATAAAAATGTATTCATTACCTTACACACATAACTGTAACCCATCGGTACAGTATTTGTACATTAAAAACATATATAAAATAAATTCATTCTGACGATAAACACAATCCTTTTGATTTACAATGGAGTTATTTACATTTCTATTTGGGGCAGAGATATAGTCATTCTTATTTCATACCCTGAGGAATCTATTGGATAATTTAGACAACATATATATGTGGTGGTTCTTTGTTAATGAATGTGTTGCTTTTAGGATTTTTATTGTAAAAAATATTGTACAGAGAAGTTACAGTTACATGAGCAAAGTAATGAGTACATTTCCTATCAAGAATTGTTGCCTCTTCCTTTGCTATTCCCCTACCATTCCTTACCTCCCACCTCCACACCTAAACTCCTCCCCCTCTGCAGCCTAAATTGTAGCATTTGTTTTT
Source organism: Dipodomys spectabilis (assembly GCF_019054845.1). NCBI lineage: Eukaryota > Metazoa > Chordata > Mammalia > Rodentia > Heteromyidae > Dipodomys > Dipodomys spectabilis. The sequence goes on from NW_024871049.1 coordinate 784,532, forward strand.
CATCATTGAGTCTTGTGCATCTCAGTTTTACAAAGAGCCAACCCGTATCCCTATTTAAAAATTTTGGGTTTTTTTTCCCTTTCCCTCCCCAACTTAGAGAAGATGCAGGGCACCGATATAAATACAGTGAAAACATGGGTTATAATGTGGGGGAGGGACATAAAAAGCAACAAAAATATCACATGGCACATTATAAATGCATTAGAAAATTTACCAACAAAGAAAAAACATTTGTGTCCCTATCTTGGGGTTCATTTCACTTACTCATTTTATCTAGTCAAATGTACATAGCTTTTGAACTTTTTTGCTTATCTCAGTCATATACTAGTTATGGCAAATAAGAGAAACCACAGGACCTATGTTTCTTTGGGCCTGGATTACTTCACTTAATATAATTTTTTTCCAAGTTTTTCCATTTCTTAACAAATGGGACGATGTCATGCTTTGTGATGGTGACATAGAATTTCATTGAATATATTTACCACATTTTCCTGATCCATTCATATACTGAGGGAGATCTGGATGTGTTTTATATCTTGTCTATAGTATACAATGCTGCAATAAACATAGTTGTTCTGGTAGGTTTAGTATGGTCATGTTTGTGATCATTTGCTGGGTCCTAGTGGAGCTCTATGTGGAGTCTTTTGAGGATCATCCATACTGGTTGAACAAGTGGTTGAACAAGTTTACACTCCACATACAATGCAGTAGTGTTTTCTTTTGGCCACCCCACCAGCTTTTGTTGTTATTAAAGTTCTTTATTACAGCCATTCCAATGGGTGAGGTGGAATCTCGATGTTGTTTTGATTTGCATTTATTTTATGACTATAGAGGTTGAATATTTCTTCATGTGTCTATTGGTCATTCTTATTTCCTCTTCAGAGAAGAGGAAATATAAGTTTCTCTTATATTTTTGGTTACTGTGGAGATCTGTGGCCCTTGCATGTTGTATAGTTAGATCTTCAATAAGTTATCTCCCAAATGGTGGGTTTTGTACTTGTATTTATCTTGCTATCTCTGACTATTGCCACGTAAAAGTTCTCTAGGTGAATGCATTCCAATATATTCAGACACCTTTTGATTTGTTGTGACTTGATTGTTACGTACTAAATTTTGACCTGAGTATCCAGGTGAATACATCATCCCCTATTCCATACTATCATATTTCATGATACATAAACCTACTTTGAGGCCTTTGCTTCATTTGGACTTGGTTCCAGCAAATGTTGAAATATAAAGCTCTACTTTTAATTATTCATACATATAAAGCTATTTCTACCTGCACCACATTGAGAAGAGTTTCCCTTTCCTCTATCTGAGGATTTTGTCACCTTTATCAACATTTTGGTGGCCATAAATCTCTGGGATGATTTCTGTGTCTTTAATGCTATTCCAGTGGTCTTTAGGCCTGTTTATCTGACACTTCTAACTTTATATATGTATGTATGCATGCATGCATGCATGTATATGTGTGTATACACACGTGTATATATACACACTTGTGTGTATATATGTGCATATGTCTAAATATATGTGTATATGTATGTGTGTATATGTATGTATGTGTAAGTTTGTGTGTATTTGGGGGTGTTTCTGTATGTTTAATAATAGATTTTGCAGTGGAGTAGTTATAGTCTTGCTATGAATTTCCTGCTAAGGGTTGCTTTCTGGTTCTTCTATATTCCCATGTGAGTTTCTGGCTTACTTCTTCTCTTTAAATAAGGAATGTTTTAGGGATATTGATCGTTACTGCTTTGAATTTGGAGGTAGTAGCTTTTGAGAGTTTCCCGAATTTCTTGATGTCAATACTTCAAATACAGGAGTATGTGCAGCTTTCCCATGTTATTAAATGTAATTTAATTTCTATTTTCAGACGATTAATTTGTTCCTCACAGAGATCTTTCACTTCCCTGAAGTCTAAGGTATTTTCTTTTGGAGACTGGCACAAAAGAAGTTGCTTTTATAGTTTAAGCTTCAATCTTCTCATTTTAGGCATAAAGAAATGCTGCAGATTTCTGTGAGTTCATTGTAAACTCTGTTACTTTACAAAAAGATTAGAACAGCCAAAGGGAATTGTGATTGAAGTCTATAAGTCTTTCAATAGAGTATCAAGTTATCTGCAAAAAGTAGGGATTCATTTCTTCTTTCCCTATTTGGATCCCATTTTTGTTTATGCCTTACAACATTACTTCAGGTAGGAATTCCTATTGTATACTGAAGAGGTTTAGATAGTTGGGATTCATTCTCTCATTCCTAATTTTCCTCTTACCATTAAGTGTAAGGAAATAGTCAGGCTGTCATAGGCAGTCTTTATTATATTGAGGAATATTCCATGGGTTTCTATTTTCTCCATAGTTGTCATAATAATGTGGCATGGGACCTTATTGAATGCTTTTGTACAGATATTTGCATGACCTGTGATTTGTGTGCTTCTTCCTACTGATATACTGAATTACATGGATTGACTTGCATATATTGAACCAACTTGTTTTTCAGACAGCTGAAACATAAAAATGGGAAAGACAACCCAACAAGGTATAAATTATGGTCACTATTCTTTTATATATTGAATTTCATGGCAATTGTGGTATTATAAGTAATAATGTGTCTTGTTTGAATTTTCTGTATTTTTCCACAATTCTCCCAATAGATATTACACCTTTCCTTGGATTATTTTTTGCTTATGCACACTTAACACCCCTTTATTCTCTTCCACTTTTTGTCTAGAAATAAAATCAGAGGAAGTTTTACAGTTGTGTTATAACATTTATCACAGCAAAAAATACAAAATAAGATGGGCTAATATGGTTTGGAATCCTAAGGTGTGTGTGGAGAGAGGCAATCTGAATACCGTTCTTTATGTGAAATGGCCATTCTTTGCACTCTCACAATGAAAAAAAAAATCTCAAGGGATGTAGTCAAAAAGTTTACAATTGTTTGTAAAAACAAACCCGTGGGGATGTTTTCTCCCTTACTTTACTGAATTCGATTTGCTTTAGGAGATAACAATGAAAATGTATCTTTCTGTGCACCTTCCAAATACTAATTCTATAGGTAATTTGGCTCTTGGCTGTCTCTAGATTATAAAATAATGATATTATTCCTCATTTCCACTTTCCCATGTGTATTTTGATGAAATTGCAGCTTTTGTGCTATGTGCAGCAGCACCACAATGGGTCTGTTTGTATCAGTTTAGAAAACTGCCTTCTCAAACTGATGAATATCACTGATATTCATGTTATAGTTTTGAAATAAGAAGATATTCGTGTTTCTTCTCCTGTAGAGTTCAGTCACTTTACTTGCCTATTAGGAAGTTTGCTTCCATTTAAAGGAGTGTTCCAACAACGGCTTTGGATTATCAATTTTCCCAAATTTTACTTTTCCTTTTTTAAGAATCTTCATTAAGATATTTTTGTGTGCCGATTACCAGTGGTTCAGGCCTGTAATCCTATCTACTTAGGAGGCTGAGATCTGAGGATTCTGGTGCAAACCCAGCCCGTCAAGAAAGTCCCTGAAACTCTTATCTCCAATGAACCACTCAGAAACCTGGAAGTGGTGCAGTGGTTCAAGTAGCAGAGCAATAGCCTTGAGCTGAAGAGCTGAGGGACAGCGTTCAGGCCCAGATTTTCAGCTGCATGACCAACAACAACAAAAAAGATACTCGTGTAAAATTTTCTAGCTGAGTCCGGTGGTTCATGCCTCCAATTCTAGCTACTCAGAAGGATGGTGGGTCAAAGCCACCAGGGGAAGGAAAGTATCTTAGAATCTTATTTCGAATGAAACACAAGAATGCACTAAGCATCACATTGGTACAAAATAATAGAGTGTTGGACTTGATTAAAAAGACCTGAGAGATATGGAGCCCTGAAGCCAAGTGCAATGACCTATACAAAAACCTATCTGTTATGTATCAAAATGTGCCAGTTGCAAAAAAGGAAATTTTAAAAGATGACATTATTGCTAATGGCCATTTTTTAAATCAAAAGGTGTTATATAACTCCATGCCACATTTTTTCTTTCTTCCTCTTTTTTGTTTGTTTGTTAGGTCATGGGCCTTGAATTCTGGGCTTGGGTGCTGTTCTTGAGCTCTTTAGCTGAAGGTAAGTGCTTTATCAATAGAGCACAACACCACTTGTGGTTTGTTGGAGATAAGAGTCTCACAGAGTGTCCTGCCAGGGCTGGCTTTGAACCTTGATCCTCAGATCTCAGCTTCCTTAGTAGCTAGTATTACACAGGCATGAGTCACCAGTATCCATCTCCAAGTCACATTTTAAGGCACAGGATCTACATACTTTTAAAATATGTTACATTGTGTAAAATATTTCCTAAGATGTCTTTATTGAGATATTTATATTTGCAAGCAATTACTTCAGTCCTTGCTGGATAAACTTCATTAAGGAATCACCCTGTTTCAGGGGCTGAAATGTAACAATCCAGTTTTCATTTTTCTGGGAACAGAATCATTCTCTAGAACAAACAGGCTATCAGAACAAGAGTGATGTAAAAGCACTTCTATGTAGGTATAAAAAATAGGATCATAATTCAGATGAGTTAGAGGTTAAAAACACTAGCAGCACCCTTCTATTACAATCTAGCAGAATTCCAGGAAATTTTATGTTGAAAATTATAGCACTCAGAAATGAAATCTTCCCTTCAGTCTTTGGGCTAGAAGAATGCATTTCAATTGACATAGACTGGTTTGCTGATGAAGGACCAGAAATTATGAATGGGAACATTATTATGTAAGTAGAATAATAAGTGGGGTCTCACACAGAGGAGACACTGGAATTGATCACTGCAAACGAAATATATATTTGATTGAAGGGCTTCAGTTTGTCTTTGGTCAGTCCAACTATTCTTAGATAAATAGCAGACACTTTAATGTGCCCACATCAGTTATTAATCTCCCGTGTTAAACATTTACATTTTTCCTTGTACTCTCAGTTCTAAACATTAATCATATTCAGAGCTTTTCTGAAGATCAGTTGTCTTCCTACAAGTTGGTTCGCAGGTTGGATTCTCTAGGTTTGATTGACATGCCAGGATAATACATTCCGAATTGCATTATTGATTCTATCACATAAAAATAGAACCTCTCTCTAAATATCTGGCCCATATTCCATCAATTCCCCAAATTTAAACCTATACCTTTGCTAGGAAGCTTTTTAGCATAATTTCCAAACAGTAACTAATAGAATGCATATAATTATCAAAATGTACTTTCAAAAAATGATATTAGCCAGGCACATAAACTTTTATGACTATATATTTTTCAGTAGCTTCCTGAGAATTTTCCAGCATGATTCAAACTGTGATGCATTGTAAACATCTAGTGCGTTGGGGTCTCTGGGTAAGTGTCATGAAATCACCAGGACACAGGGGATGCAGAATGCAAACAGCAAATGCTACTGCATGATGTGTTTTATTGTTAGTGGGTATTTAAAGACAAGCAAGCATAATCTTTGCCAAGATTTGGTCAGGAGACATTCACACAAAAATTTCAACAGATACATTTTTACTTGACCTATGAGACAATGACTTGGTATATTATTATCTAAACTATTTTAGAGCAAGCTCAAGCCACTTCTCCAATCTCAGGAAAATGCTTGACCAGCTGTTCATCTATGCTTAAGCAAGCAGAAGAGCTACTTCCTCAGCTCCCAGGAGTCTGTGACATGTGTTTTGAGATAGGGAGAGAGAACCTGTTCCCTCTCTAGCCCGGCATGCCAAGAGCTTTCCTAATATTCAAACACAGTCCTCACATAATCCTGAGGCGGGAGCCTGCATCATTCTGCCCCTTCAAAATAGACCCTGAGTCTTCACAATCCACAATGTAGACAGGCTCTATGAAATTCACTAAACAAAATATACACTTTAAAATAAAATTTTATTAAAAATTGTTCAGGTAATAATTTTATGTGAGGTAATTATACCTGAGCAGCATATACTGAATGTTTTTCTCGAGGCAGGTTTTAACTCTTCTTAGTGGAATGGTGAAATAAGTTTCAAAATCCTGTTTGTGTCCCTTGTGACCAGAGTGATTTAGATTGTCAATTCTACACCATCAAGAGAATACTTACCTTTTATTTTCAATAATTACTATATGTTTAAGGTAACCTTGTCAGATTAACAGGAAAGCTCAAAAATATATACATATATATAGGCATGCATATTTATATGTATTTATATGCATGTATATACATATATAAATATGAAATATTATGGCAAATGAAATTAACCCAAAGATTGCATAAAGTTGCAGAGCTTCTGCAGGGCAAATGACATAGCTAGCAAGATCAATAGAAAGCCCACGGATTGGGAGAAGATCTTTACTAGCCATACAACAGACAAGGGTCTCATATCTAAAATATACTTGGAACTCAAAAAGTTAAATCCCCCAACAACAAATCCTCAAAGAAACAACTGCCCAATAAATAAGTGGGTGAAAGACTTAAAGAGAAACTTCTCTGAAGAAGAAAGAAGGATGGCCAATAGACACAAGAAGAAATGTTCAACCTCCCTAGCCATAAAAGAAATGCAAATCAAAACAACATTGAGATATCACCTCACTCCAGTTAGAAAGGCAAAAAATCAAGAACTCTAACAACAACAGATGCTGGAGGGGATTTGGACAGAAAGGAACCTTACTTCATTGTTGGTGGGAATGTAAACTTGTTCAACCACTTTGGAAAGCAGTATGGAGGTTCCTCAAAAGACTTCACATAGAACTCCCCTATGACCCAGCAATCCCACTTTTGGGCATTTACCCAAATGTTTACAAACAAGACCACACTAAAGCTACCAGCACAACTATGTTTATTGCAGCATTATTTACCATAGCTAAGATATGGAACCAACCCAGATGCCCCTCAGTAGATGAATGGATCAAGAAAATGTGGTATATATACACAATGGAATTCTATGCCTCCATCAGAAAGAATGACATTTCCCCATTTGTTAGGAAATGGAAATGCTTGGAAAAAATTATATTAAGTGAAGTAAGCCAGGCCCAAAGAAACATAGGTCCCATGGTTTCCCTTATTTGCAATATCTAGTATATGTATGAGTCAAACGGAAAAGGTCAGATAATGTGATGTTAGGAAAACGAACCCTTAAATATGTATTTTAATGGTTTTTTTTGCCTTTCATGCATTTGTTTCTAACGCATTTATAAGATTATTTCTTTGTTGCTTTGTATGTCCCTCCCCCACAGTGTAACCCCCGCTTTCACTATATTTGATGTCAGTATAACTTGTGGAGGAGATCGGGACAAACAAGTCGTTTAAGGAATCAGGTGGACCTGTTGCAACAATGAGGACTACAAAATGTCATGTCAAAAACGAGCTTTACAATGTCGGTGTGGGGGAGAAGGGGGGAAGGATTGGGTGGGGGAGAGGGGGGAGGCTGGGAAGGGAGGTGAAGGGTAAACAAAGGAGGAGGCTGCAATGCTTGGTAAGAAATGTATGCATTATCCTGCCCATGTAATTGTAACCCCTCTGTACAGTATGTTCTCAAATAAAATAAAATAAAATTAAAAAAAATTGATAAAGGACAAAAGAGGAACCAATACAACAACATTCCTCACAAGACCACATGTGGAAAATGTCATTTATAACATGGACGCGGGAGATTTAAAGCAGAATAAAGTGTAAGAAAAATGAGAGAGAGAGTAACATATGAAAAGAAAACGATTCACTGCCTTACATACATAATTATAAATACTCTGTACATCACATTGACAATAAGTTTAACGAAAAAGAAGGGTATTGATACATACATTTAATTTTCATAAGTTGACACATGGCTACATATGTAGATTTGTTTGTAGTCTATATGCAGATATGTGTAAATCTATTCTCTTCATATCCCTACCAGACTAGAAAAGGCACAGGTTTCCCTGAGTCTACAGGTTCCAAACTATTTTTCACAAATTAATGGTGAATGCATTTCTGCTCACAATTTCTGAAGGAAAACCAAGAAACATTTGAAATTATACACTAGGTGCACATATATGCCCATAATCAGAAATTCTCCCGTTTCAAAACCAATAGTAAATATGAGCCACATTCGCACATCTTTAACTTCTGCATCTGTACCCAAAAGATTCAACGCTGTTTATTGTACAGGACTCCTACCAATAATTTTTCCTAAAATATGTTTCAAAAAGTATTCCATTTTTCAACAGAACTATTTTGGACCACAGTGCCACATCAACTGTAAATATGTGGGGTCATATATATATGTTGGACAAATTACACACAAGTTGAATATTAAGATAGCCATCAAATATGGCTCCATAAAAGTGTTTTTGTTATACTTGACAGATATAGTCCACTCTTCTTGGAACATTTTAGAAATATATTGAGAAATTGCCAAAAGGTGCACAGGCTCTTGCACTCAAAATATCACACTTTTAGCACAAAATCATGCTATCTTCACAAGTTGCAATTTCCTCCATCAAGAAGAATACATTTTGAATGTTATTTTGTGTACACATACATTAAACTGGTATTTTTCTGCCACAGGATTTTAAAGAACTCCCAGCATCCTTCTTTAGATGAGATTAAATGTGGAAATCATTGAGATGGATGAGAAGCTTGTATAATAAGGAATACACTTCAGAATGTTCGTTGAAATATCCCATTGAAATTTTAATGACCATTCTGTATGGAATACATAATTGGTGTAAGATTTGTATAAGAGGTCTAATGCAATTACAGTTTTGCTATGTATTAGGTTCTGCAATTATATCAATATATGAAATGGAAGATTATTTTCACTAGGAAACTTTAGGACAGTGAAAAATGAAGTATGATTTATTCCCTATTAGGAAACAAATTAGATTTCGATTTGATTATTGAAGTTTCTATATTCCAAGCTTACCATGTCTAGGTGGATAGTGACATGGTGAATTCCAATAAGGACATAAACACCAGGATTTACTTCTGTATTCAATGTAAGAGTGAATAAGGAGTGAATATGTAGTAGAAATCAAAATGAATTCATTTAGGTGAGTGAGCATCACACTATATTAATAAATGTAAGATGTAGATGAAACAATGAGAAATGGTTTGAACTCATAGTTTGTTCATAGAATGATTTCTGCAAAGAAATAAGAGAAAAAATTATTTTACTTTCTAAGGAAAACACTCAAATATATTTCTGTATTCTGCATATGAATAAGAACTTCACTAGTAGTTCAAGAGAGATTCAAAAACTAGTGAGAGCACATCATCAGTTATTTTAAAAGAAATTCAAGTTTGCTTCCACTTCTTTTCCATTGAAATTTGATCATTGTATAAAAACCTCACAAATTACACGTGGACACTCTGTCTCAACACATTCAAACTTGTGTGACCCTAGTCAATGTATTACTTGAGCAATTATTGTACAGTTCATCAAAACTTTTCTAATGTCACCCATTCAGGCTCAGCCATGTCGTGGCTCAGTTTCTGAACTAGGTCTCTTGTAAAATATTCCAGGATGTATCATGCATCCAGGAAAATAGGAGGAAATAGTTCATGTGGTTATATAGAAAAGAAAACCCATCGTGTTTTTTATTTACTAATTAATGTTATTGCAATGAATTTAAATCAACATGATAAATTGATCTCCATTTCAATATTTGTGAATTGATACATTAACAAAGAGTGATTGTTTCATGAGATGTATCCTACTAATGGATACATGCTTTAGGTAGGCAAGTATGAAGGAATACCATGCAAATGCCTTCAGGTTCAATTACAAGGAATATTCCATGGCCCAAACAAATACCTTCAGGTTCAATTACAAGAAATATTCCATGGCCCAAACAAATAAATATCTTTTTCATTTTTATGTGTTGACAAAACAAATGCTATTGTGAAGTCACAATCACATTGTGAAGTGCTATCAGGTAAATATATTAAGCAGTTTGGAAAAATAATTGACCTTTAAGAAACACATGCATGTTTCAAATATGAACATTGAAATATTGGACTTTTAAATGAACATAGAAAATTTCCATTAACTTAGGGTAACATTTCTACATTAACATTGCTTTCTCAAATAAGTATGGTTTTGAGAATTCTATGCCAAAAACATACCAACATTTACAATATATCACTGAGATCAAGCCCAGGGTAAGAGATTAAATATCAATGGCCCAATCAAGAATTCAAAACTCATTGCCAAGAAAGACAGAAAAATCCTTGATAACATGTGATTTATTTTTATCATGATTGATTAAATTCAAGAATTGAAGGAAGGAAAAATTCCAAAAATCATAGTCATATGCCCTGTGTCAACTTATGGGTGTTGAAACAGTAGAAAAAAATGAACATCATTTCAGTTTGTACACACACAGACACAAAATTTGCATCTACAAATGGACAGGTAACAGAAATATCTTATCACAACACAAATCAGCTCACATATATATAATGACAAATCTAGGGTTGGATAAATCTTTAAGAGACAAATCAGCAAGTAACATGGCCTCCTACATTGTAACAGATTCTTTCATGAATTTACAGGTTCTTTAGTATCATCCACTTTTTTATATGCCAGAAAAATTATGATTCAATAAGTAAGACATATTATCATAAGGGAACAGAATTAGTAATCCCATTGGGTCACATTGGTTTCTAATAACCAATGAAGTAAGGAAATATCACTGCCCCATCAAACATTACTCTCTGAAATTTGGAGAGAAAATACATAATAGTACATATAGGGAGTGAATAAAATCTAAGTGGCTCTTATGTTGAAGGAAAAAATGCAGAGATTTTGGAAAAACCAGTGAATCTGTGGCATTGTTGATGAATATTTCATTACATTCCTGTCTTTGGTTATTGTTCTTGTTGGACTTTCACCTTGAACTTTGAGCTTGAGCACCATCCCTGACCTCTTCAGAACTCTAACGTTCTACCACTTCATCTACAGTGCCACTTCCAGTTTTGAGATGGTTCATTGGTGATGAGAGTGGGACAAATATTCCTATTGGGCTCCCTTTAAACTAGATTCTCAGATCTCATCCTCCTACAGGTTCCTAAGAGACATGTACCAGGCTTTTTTCTCTGTTATCCAAAGTGCCCTGATGATTTTGGGGTTTGTATATTCCCAACATTCATGCACACTGCAGGACTACTAGTTACCATGGTTTTCCTTAAGGATAATGCACTCTATAGTATTTGATTTTGAGGAGATTAATTGCAGAAATGAATCTGAAAAAAAATCCTTGACATTATTAATCTGAATATGGATCCTTAGGTGTCAAACGCATGCGATGCTAGAATTAAGAACGTTATCACCTGGCCTGGTTCAAGTGTAGTTTTCTACCCCAAAAATCGTTTTCCATGACATATTCCTTTTCCTCTGCATGACAGCAGATGAGAAACTCCCTAACCACAAGAATAAATGTATTCTGTTGTTAACTTACTAAATTGATCTGTTCAGTTTGTAAACAGGATGAGTTTTAGTTTTCTCTATAATGTCTATAATCTCCATAAATTGGAAAATTGACATCAGATGCAAGCGTGATTTTATCTATTCCAGTGACACCTCCGAGCACTTTCTTCACTATATAAACTGTCAATTTATCCTTCACATAATATGGTAATATGTTTGACAAATTCTTCGTATGCTTACTGCGCTTTCAGAGGAAGAATATATAAGACCCTGCGGTGATGACAGGCTCACATAAATTCATCTTGGTCTTATGTTGAATAAGCTTGTTTTTTTCTGGACTGCTCAGAGAAAAAAAAATACTTGACAATATCAATAAATCTTGAATTAATTGTCTCACGTATAAAAAGGATGAGGTCACATATTGGCAAGCAAGACAAATTACATGATTCTGAATCGAATAAATGCTTATGAAGAATTCCAAGCAAATCTAAATATGGTTCACTTTTTCCTGTATTTTCCACCATACTTTGTCAGAGAGACTTGATGTTTTTACATTCCATAAAATAAAATATTCATTCTACTTTGTGACTCTAGAATAACAAGTTCATTCTAGCAAATACAATTCTTTAAACAATCTCATAAATACTAAGAGATAGCAGAACCTTTGTAGTTACACATCTAATTTTGAATTTCCAATCTATACTTTATTCAGGAATGTGAAATTTCAAATCCAAGTATGTGTTGCTCCTTAAAAAATAGCTCTAAACACATTTTATTAATATGTATCTTTGCAAAGTTCAAATTGTAAATCATCCCTAAAATCTGCTCAAATATTTTTATACTAATTCATGGAACAAATTTAAATTAGATAGTCATTCCTATAATATTTATTAATCAACTTCGGAAGGAAGACATGGTAATCCACCCAAAAGTCTGTACATTTATTAATTATCAATTGAAGATACTGCCATTCACACAACTATAATTGATGTGATGAGTGAATCTTGAAAACAGGAAAATGGGACAAAAAGGATTGGTTCAACATAATACTGTTATCTATGGCTTTGCTGATTTAAATTGATTATAAGAGAATGAGAAGAACATTCATATAAAGTAATTCTGATTTGAAGTAAGTTGGGTGATTTTCTTATCAGTTCTAGTGAAACTATACTTGACTTTTGCCACCAATCACAGGTTCACCAGTTCAGAGAGCAATCCAAAACTTCGTTTGTAGTGAGAAAAATATATGGGTATATAGAACAGAAAGTTTGTTCTTCATTTATCCTATTTCTTCATGTTGAATTTAGACAGACAATAGTGAATCATAAGAAAACAGCATTTTCTTTACCTGTTGTTGCAAGAGGATTTGATTGTGCCCCAAACGAAACTTGGGCTAGGATCTTCCCAGGATTCTGCCAAAGAGAGAAATACATACTTGATTGAGGTGCTAGATTAGATTGATTCTAATATTATACATTGATAAAGAAAAACGACAAGGTTGACGGCCTTAAGAGCCTTTTGAGAAACATTTAACTGGATAACAAATATTGAAAAGAATGAGTTCTTAGCCATATGCAAAAACAAATCATTTAAATGTTTGACATGGATTTTAATCATTTAGGACTGCATATCTTCATATATGTTATTGATATTAGCATGCAAGACAATCCAAGTTGAACAAAGAATTCTAATTTCACTACTAAAGGAAGAAATCATACAACACCACGAGATAAGTTGAGACTCAATAACGGAAAATGCAGAAAAAACAACAAGCTTTTTACCTTTATCCCAGTCTTCCTCAGAGGAAACATATTGCCATGTATTTTTAGAACTCTTGTCTTGTTTCTCGTTCCACGTGATGTTATCTACAAACAAACAGAAATCTACCATCAGAGTAGGATTCAGGTGCAAATGGCCTACATTGATTTGGATTTTGTTTTAGTTATCAAGCTTACCTACATCATCTTCAAGGGAAGTTTTGTCCATACAACTTGCAATATGTTTACTGAGCTGATCTAGTGGCGAGCATTAAAGGGACAAGTAGCCAATTTGGCAGCAATATCAGGATGATTCTGTGTAACAAAAGTTCAAATATGAAGAAATAATTTCAAATTTTCTGTTTTTAGATTCCTTTGGTCAGGATGGCTTCCATGGGCTTGACACCACGGTATGGGTACTGTTCATCTTGTTTTTTAATACATATTTTTATTGTAAAGATACTGTACAGAGGGGTTACAGTTACATGAATAAGAACATTTCCTATAGAGCATTGTTACCCCCTCCTTTGTTTCCCTCCTAAGATCCATTCCTTCCCCAGCTTCCCAACTCCTCCTGCCCTCCTCTCCCCTCCCCCACACCTAAAGTTGTAAAGTTCATTTTCAACATAGCCTCTTATATACCTCATTGTTAAAATGGGTTAATCTGTATCCCAAAGCAGTATGGAGGTTCCTCAAAAGACTACACATAGAGCTTGTCTACAATCCAGCAATCCCACTTTTGTGCATTTATACAAATGATCACATACAAGATTATACTAAAGCTATGCCCCTCAGTAGATGAATAGATAGAAAAAATACGGTAACTATATATAAAATGGAATTCTATGCCTCCATCAGAAAGAATGATATTGCTCCATTTGTTAGAAAATGGAGAGACTCAGAAAAAATATGTTAATTGAAGTAAGCCAGGCACAAAGAAAAATACGTCTATTGTTTCAATTATTTGGAATAAGTAGTGTATGTTTAGGACAAGCAAAAATATTCAAAAGTGATGTACAAAGGACCTTAATGAATGAACTTTGTAATGGGGGGGGGGAGTGTAGTTGAGGTGGTGAGAGGGAGAGGACGGTAGGGGAAAAACTAGGGGGGAGGCAACAGTGCTTGATGCCTCCATCAGAATGAATGACATTGCCCCATTTGTTAGCAAATGAAAAGACAGGAAAAAAATGATATTAAGTGAAGTAAGCCAGGCCCAAAAACAAAGGTCCCAGGGATTCCCTTATTTGCAATAACGAGTATATGTCTGAGAGAAGCAGAAAAATCATATAAGATTATGTTAAGTGAAATGAACCCCAAGATAAGGAAAGAAGTGGGTTTCTTTCTTTCTTCCTATTGTTTCAAACGTACCATGTGATTTTTTTTTTGTTGTTTTGTATGTCCCTCCCCACAGTATAATCCCTGTATGTCAGAAGACCTGAGGAAGATGGCAGAAGTGAAGCTGGAGGAAAAACAAGCTCTCACATAGAAAGTATGTTCAGTGTTCCAGTGAAAATTTCTGGGCTATAGAATCACACGAAGTGTGTGATCACAGTACAGAGAGTTTGTCCAGAGAGGGAAAATCCAGCAAGGAAACAGATCTGGACACTTGCTGGTAGCTACTTCTGCGGAGGCTGCGGCGGAGATGGTGGCCATGGCCACCATACCAACAAACAGAGTCTGGGACATAGGTGCCAGATCCTGCATGCAAGTGGATTCTACTCACCACCAGCAAGAACTGAGGAGTAGAAATCTTCATCGTAAGGATCATAGACCAGGGATGGCCCAGGAACCAAGAGTATGGCATGAGTAGAACCCTGACATCCTCACTCCTCCTCATGGAGCAGCTGTGGGAAGGCCACCCCTCCTCCTTAACCAGAGATCTCCACCTTTGTTACTGACAAAGGCCTGGCCGAGTAGCTACCTCCAACTCAGGCCTTGGAAGAACTTAAAAAGAGCCATTTAGCAGGTCACAGGAATTTGATCTGACCTGTGAGGCTCCACTCCACCCAGGGGAAAGTCACCCTCCCCAGGCAGAGAAGCTCCACACCGGGAAGAGTGACTTTCTTCACTGAGTAAACAGAGCCAGAGGCTGGCCCTCTCTACAGCAGCCTAGACAAACAATTGAAACTCAGTAAACCTAAACCCTGAGAATGGCTCCAGGCTGGGCTCTGTGAGATTTTCAGAAGCTAGCCTCTTCAGGCAAAAACTACTGATTGCTCATAGACCTCAACCCTACCCAGAACCTAGACTTATCACATCAACTCCAAGCTAGAGGAAACAGGCAACTCCCTCTATTATGATACTGAAAGCATATCTCACTCCCACTCAAATAGCCTGGGAGGAGAACCACCAAATCCTGGGTAATGCAGAGCATTTTTCGGCCTGCTCAAACAAAGTGACTTAAGAATCCAAGCAAGCAACAAGAAAGCAGATTCCAAGCAGACCAGAGACTCCACCAAGAGACTGGTTATTGACACAGGGGAGATAAATGATTTCATCCCCCGCCCCCCCAAAAAAATCAAAGAAATATTTGTCTATTTATTATTTATTATTATTTTTTATTTTTTGTGAACACACTGTACAGAGGGGTTACAATTACATGGGCAAGATAATGAGTATATTTCTTATCAAGCATTGCAGCCTCCTTCTTTGTTTACCCTTCACATCCCTTCCCAGCCTCCCCCAGCCCCCCCCCCCAATTCTACCCACCCCGCAGTACCAAAGTTGTAAAGTTCGTTTTCGACATGACAACTTGTACTACTCATTGTTGCAACAGGTCCACCTGTATCCTTCTTTAAACGAAATGTTTTTTCCCTTCTCTTCCACAAATTATACAGACATAAAATACAGTGAAAGCAGGGGTTATACTGTGGGGGAGGGACATACAAAGCAACAAAGAAATAATCTTATAAATGTATTAGAAACAAATGCATGAAAGAAAAAAAACATTTACTTACGTACCTTAGGGTTCATTTTCCTAACATCAACTTATCTGAACTTTTCTGCTTGACTCGTACATATACTACATATTGCAAATAAGGGAAACCATGGGAGCTATGTTTCTATGGGCTTGGTTTACTCCAATAAATATAATTTTTTTCCAAGTCTTTCCATTTCCTAATAAATGGGGCAATGTCATTCTTTCTAATGGAGGCATAGAATTCCATTGTGTTTATATACCACATTTTCTTGATCCATTCACCTATTAAGGGGCATCTGAGTTGGTTCCATATCGTAGCTATGGTAAATAATGCTGCAATAAACATAGTTGTGCTGGTAGTTTTAGTGTGGTCTTATTGGAAAACATTTGGGTAAATGCCCAAAAGTGAGATTGCTGGATCATAGGGGAGCTCTATGTGAAGTCTTTTAAGGAACCTCCATACTGCTTTCAAAGTGGCTGAACAAGTTTTCACTCTCACCAGCAATAAAGTAAGGTTCCTTTCTGTCCACATCCCCTCCAGCATCTATTGTTATTACTGTTCTTGATTTTTGCCATTCTAACTGGAGTGAGGTGATATCTCAATGTTGTTTTGATTTACATTTCTTTTATGGCTAGGGAGGTGTCTATTGGCCATCCTTCTTTCTTCTTCAGAGAAGTTTCTCTTTAAGTCTTTAGCTCACTTATTTATTGGGCACTTGTTTCTTTGAGGATTTGTTGTTGGGGGATTTAGTTTTTTGAGTTCCAAGTTTATTTTAGATATGAGACCCTTGTCCGTTGTATGGCTAGTAAAGATCTTCTCCCAATCCGTGGGCTTTCTATTGATCTTGCTAGCTATGTCCTTTGCCATATAGCAGCTCTGAAACTTCATGCAATCCCATTTGTCCAACCTTTCTTTGATTTGTTGTGTTTCTGGGTCTCTATTCAGAAAATTTCAGCCTGAGCCAAGGAGTCCTAGGGTTTCTCCTATTCCATCCTGTAATGTTTTCAGAGTGTCTGCTTTGACTTCAAGGTCTTTGATCCATTTGGAGTTGATTCTGGTGCAGGGTGATATATAAGGATCTAGCTTTAGTTTTCTACAAGTAGTTAACCAATTTTGGCAGCACCATTTACTGAAGAGGATGTCTTTGTTCCATTCTATTGTTTTAGCTCCCTTATCTAAGATTAGATGGCTATAGGTCTGTAGGTTCATTTCTGGGTTTTCAATTCTATTCCATAGGTCCTGAGGTCTGTTCTGTGCCAGTTCCAAGCTGTTTTGATTGCTATGGCTTTACATTAGAGTTTGAAATTTGGTATTGATATTCCTCCAGCAGTATTCTTTCCGTTGAGGAGAGTATTTGCTATTCGTGGTCTCTTATTGTTCCATCTGAATTTTTGGATTGCCTCTTCTATTTCCTTGAAGAATGAGGTTAGAATTTTGAAAGCTATTGCATTGAATTTGTAGATAGTCTTGGGAAGTATTGCCATTTTCACGATGTTAATTTTTCCAATCCAGTAGCATGGGAGTTTTTGCCACTTTCTAAGCTCTGTTTTGATATCTTTGTCAAGTTCTTAAAGTGTTCATAATAGAAGTCCTTCTCTTTTTGGTTAAGTTAATTCCTAGGTATTTTATTTTTTGTGGGGCTATTACAAATAGAGTTGCTTTCCTAAATTCAGCCACACTTTTCTCATTTTTGGCATCCAGGAAAGCAATTGATTTTGGAGGGTTAATTTGATACCCTGCTACTTTGCCAAAGTTTTGAATCAGCTTGAGTTATTTGGGGGTGTCATCTGCAAAGAGGGAGAGTTTTATTTCTTCTTTCCCTATTTGGATCCCCTTTATGTTTACATCTTGTCTTATTGCTGTAGCTAGGCATTCTAATACTAGATGGAAAAGATGTGGAGAGAGTGGACATCCTAGTCTTGTTCCTGAGTTAAGAGGAAATGGCTTTAGTTTTTCACCATTAAGTATAATGCTGGCTGTAGTTTTATCATATACAGCCTTTATTGTATTGAGGAATGTTCCATGGATTCGTAATTTTTCCATACCCTTCATCATAAAGGGGTGTTAGATCTTGTCAAATGCTTTTTCTGTATCTATTGAGATAACCATGTGATTCTTATTCTTGCTCCTGTTGATGTGATGAATAATATTAATTGATTTGCGTATATTGAACCAGCTTTGCATCCCAGAAATGAATCCTGTTTGATCGTGGTGTATGATTTTTTGGATGAATTGTTGAAGTCGATTGGCCAAAATGTTGTTGAGAAGTTTTGCATCAATGTTCATCAAAGAAATGGGTCTATAGTTCTCTTTCTTTGATGAGTCCCTGCCTGGTGTTGGGATGAAGGTTATGATGGCTTCATAGAATGAATTCGGTAGTGAACTTTCTCCTTCAATTTGATTGAACAGTTGGAGGAGTATTGGTGTGAGCTCTGCTTTGAAGGCCTTGTAAAATTCCGCTGTAAAACCATCTGGTCCTGGACTTTTTTTAGCTGGGAGGTCTCTTAGTGCTGTTTCTATTTCAATGCTTGATATGGGCCTGTTAAGCTGGTTTAACTCATCTTGGTTTAGTTTTGGCATGTCAATATTTGCTAGGAAAAGGTCCATTTCTGCCAAGTTCTGAAACTTATTAGCATAAAATTTTGAGAAGTATTCCCTTATAATGTTCTGGATCTTGGTTGTTTCCGTGGTGATGTTTCCATACTCATCGATGAGTTTATTTATTTGGGTGTTCTCTCCTTTTTCTGATAAGATTTGCTAAGGGTCTGTCAATTTTGTTAATTTTTTCGAAGAACCAACTCTTTGTTTTGTTGATTCTTTCTATAGATTTTTGGATTCTAATTCATTTCATTCGGATTGAATTTTAATTATTTCTTTCCGTCTACTGGATTGGGATTTATCTTGCTGCTCTTTTCAAGGAGGTTTAGCTGTGTCATTAAATTGTTGGTTTCAGATCTCTCCAATTTGTTGATGTAGGAGCTCAGAGCTATAAATTTGCCTCTGAGTACTGCCTTTGCTGTGTCCCAGAGGAGCTGGTAATTTCTGTGTTCCTTTCTGTTGAATAGCATGAACATTAGAATTTCCTTTCTAATCTCTTCCATGACCCACTCCTGATTCAGCAGTGTGCTGTTCAGCCTCCATGTAATACCGGACTTTCTTTGGTGGCTTTTGGTGTTGAGTTCTAATTTTATTCCCTTGTGGTCAGAAAGAATGCAAGGAATCAGTTCAAATTTTCTAATTTAGACCAGTTTTCTTTGTGGCCTAAAATGTGGTCTATTTTAAAGAATGTTCCATGTGCTGCTGAGAAAAACCTGTATTTTGTTGCTTCTTGGTGAAATGTTCGGTAGATGTCTGTTAAATCAACTTGATCTATGCAACTGTTTAGATCTGCGTTTTCTCTGTTGAGTTTTTGCCCCGAGTTGATCTATCTAGTGGGGAGAGTGGTGTTTTAAAATCCCCAACAATTAATGTCTTGGATCTATATGGGATTTGAGGGAAAGTAGTGTTTCTTGGATAAATTTGGGTGCTCCATTGTTTGGCGAGTAGATATTTAAAATTGTAATATCCTCCTGAAGGAGAGATCCCTTAATTAGTATGTGGCGACCTTCTTTAACTCTTCTCACGAATTTTAATTTGAAGTCTATTTTATCTGATATTAGGATTGCAAATCCCGCCTGTTTTGGGGGGCTGTTTGATTGGTAGATTTTGTTCCAGCCTTTAACATTGAAAATGTGTTTGTTTAAATGGGCAAGATGTGACTCCTGAAGGCAGCAGATAGAAGGGTCTTGTTTTTTAATCCAACTAGACAGTCTATGTCGATTAATTGGAGTGTTCAGTCCTTTAACGTAAAGAGATAGGACTCAGAGGTATTTGGGAGTTCCTGCCATGTTATGAGGGCTGCGAAAACTGAGTTCTTCCTATGATTCTTGGATTCTCAGTTTGGGTGCAGTTTCTTGGCTTTTATTGTGGTCTTGTTGGTTTCTATGTGTAGGACATCTTTAAGAATCTTTTGTAGGGCTGGTTTGGTGTAGATGTATTGTTTCAATTTTTCTTTGCTATGGAAGGTTTTTATTTGGCCTTCAGTTATGAAGGAGAGTTTAGCTGGGTACAGTATTCTTGGTAGATATTTGTTTGATTTTAGGGCATGACATAAATCATTCCAGGCTCTTCTTGCTCTGATTGTCTCTTTTGAGAGATCTGAGGTGACTCTAATTGGTTTCCCTTTATAGGTGATTAATCTTTTCTCCTTGATAGCTTTAAGGATCTTTTCCTTGGTCTGAGTTGATCCTGTGTGGATTATAATGTGACTGTGGGATGTCCTATTCTGGTGTGGTCTATTTGGGGTTCTAAAAGTTTCTTGTATCTGAATAGGCCTCTCTTTTTGTATGTTTGGGAAGTTCTCTGCTAGGATCCTGTTAAACAAATTTCCTAGACCATTAACTTCTGTTTCTAGGTGCTCCTCTACACCCATTATCCTTAGATTAGGCCTTCTGATGGTGTCTTCCAGGTGTTGGATAGATCTATCATATTTCTTGGACTTGTCTTGGATGGTTGTATGTTCTTTCTCTATAATATCTAGGCTGTCTTCAATCCCTGAGATTCGATCTTCAGCATGGTCTAACCTGCTCTCATAACTTTCTACTTTGTTTTTTTATCTCTTTTCCTTCTAATTGGTCAGCTTTGATGGTTTCAAATTCTTTGTTGAAGCTTTGTTTTAGATCTTGTATGAACTTCTTTACTTCCTTAACTTGGTGTTCAGTGTTTATTCTCAAATCTCTTAGTTATGGTGTCCTTGGACTCCCATTCCTTCTGTTGGGTTCCATTCAGCATTCTCTTTGTGGTCTCCCTGACTTCCTTCAGCTGTTTGTTAATGGATTCCAGGAATGCCTTTAGTGATCTTTGTGTGTTCTCTTCCTGCTCTCTCAATTCATGTATTACTCTTTAATTAGCTTCCTCCCGTTCATGGGATTCCTATAGTTCTCTTTGACTGTTCTCAGCCTGCTTACTCCATTCCTGCCTTTCTCTTGAGTATTCTCAAGCTGCTCAAGCAAATCCTGTATCAGATTTTGAGTACTTTCCTCACGCTTATGGTATCCCTGTATAAACTTTTGGATTGCCTCCTCTCTCTCCCTATCAGGCTCATACATAGTAATTGTATGTTTTCAATCTTTTCATTTATCATATTTGCCAGCAGTGTTTGTAGAGCTATTTGGGAACTCTCCTCTGGATTATTCATTATCTGTTCTGTCCCCTGATTATCTAGATTTGGAATTGAGTTACCCGGATTTGCCATTTTTCTTGTGTTTTTCCGGCTTACTCTGCCCATTTGAGATGAAAATAGCACCAGTTTCGTGCTAGAACACTACCTTAAGGCAAGCATCAACCAAAGTCTGAGTTTGCATAGTCAATAGTCTACAGATACAATCTAGTTCAACAGATACATCTATTCAACATCACACAACTGTATGTTAATGGGCTATGAACCGCAAAGAAGAATTTAGAAAACCAGAAATTATTAGGGTTAGAGAGAGATGTGTGTAAAAAATAGGAATAGATTGATGTGGGGAGGCACAGGGAGAGTTAACTAAGTCCTAATCTCAAAGCAGGAAATAGGTTGGGTAGGATGAAAGTAGAGAGAGAGGAAAAAAAGAAGATAGGGAAAGGGAAAAGAAAAGAGACCAGAAAAAATAGAAAAGTAAAAATTAATAATATTATGCAGAAGAAAACAATCTATTTAGAGAAGAACGTGAATATATTGAGAGAAAGGAAGGGATATAAAGGAGATGTGAAAAACTTAAAAATAAAAATGCTTAAATATTTTATAGGTATAAAGAGGTAGTACTGCTATTAAGGAATTTAAGTCTCAGAGGTTTTTTATTGAGTAATAAATTTGTTGATTAAGTGTGTACACAATTGGAGATAGGGTCTAATATTCAATTATGGGTTTATCTGAGGATTTGCAGGACAAGAGTTAAGTCACATAAAGAAGAAGGAAAGAGTGGAAAAGGTGAAAACGATAAGAACGGAAGAAAAAAAGATCAGAAGTTCAGTAGAGCTAAACAAATAACAAAAAAGATAATTAAAAAAGAAAAAAAGGAAAAAGAAAAAAAAAAGAAAAAGAAAAAGAAAAACGCACACTCATTTATCCCTAAAATAAAAATTATAAGATGAAAAAAAGTTACTGGAAAACAATTTTTTTCAAAAAAGGCAAAAATTAAAGATTAAAAAACGTTTTAGAAGAGAAAAAAAATTTATGTAAGGTACCAAAAAAAAAAAAGGAGAAGGGGAAGAAGAAGAAGAAAAATGTTCTTTGATTTTTTTTGGGAGGGGTGGGAAAAATCCTGTGTCTCCCTTGTGTCCATAACCAGCCTCTTGTTGGAGTCTCTGGTCTGCTTGTGGTCCTGTGGCTTGGTTGGTTTCTTAAGTCAGTTTGTTTGAACAGGCAGAAAAATGCTCTGCTTTACCCAGGATTTTGCAACCCTTCTCCCAGGCTAGTTCAATGGGAGGCAGATCTGTTTTCAGAATCACAAAAGGGGGGGATGCAGTGATGAGGCTAGGTTCTGGGTAGAGTTGAGGCCTTTCAACAAACAGTAGCTTTTCCCGGGGGTTAGTTTGTGAAAAACTCACAGAGCCCAGCCTGGAGCCATTCTCAGGGTTTCTGTTTACTGAATTTCAATTGATTGTTCAGGCTGCTAGAGGGAGGGGCAGCCTCTGGCTCTAATTACCCAGTGAAGAAAGCCACTCCTAAGGCTGGTGCCTGAGCTTGGTGACTTTTCCCTGGGTGGATCTGAGTGTGGCAGGTCACGCCTCCGTTAAGTTCTTGTGACCTGCTAAATGGCTCCTTTTATTCCAAGGCCTGAGTTGGAGCTAGCAGCTCCTCCCAGCTTTGTCGGAAAAAAAGATGGAGATCTCCGGTGCTGGGGAGGAGGGGTGGCCTTCCCTCCTCTGCTCCCTGAGAAGGAGTGAGGACGTTGGGCTTCTACTCCCATCGAGTCTTGGTTCCTGGGTCGTCTCTGGTCTGCAAACTGCAGGATGAAGATGTTCGCTCCTTGTCGTTTCTTGCTGGTGTTGAGTAGAATCCGCTCACCCTCTGCATCTGGCTCCTTCGTTCTGGATTCTCTGTGGCTCAGGTATGGCTGCTGCAGTTGCAAGAGCTCAGATGTGTCTCCTTGTCTGGATTTTCCCTCTCTGGCTTGACTCTCTGTCCTGTGATGGCACACTTGGTGTGATTCTCTGGCTTAAGACTGTTCACTGGAACTCTAAAACTGCTTTCTATGCAAGAGCTTGTTTAGACTCCAGCTTCTCCTCTGCCATCTTCCCAGAACTCTGTTTCACATATCTTGACTAGGACTTCTCATGTTGGAGAAGAGGAAAGTCACGGAAAGGTTCTAGATTGATTATTCCCCAATATCATTCTTATTTATCTGCAATAGCAACAGAAGTAGCCTTGGTTACTCTTAGTATCATTCTTGTTTACATTTAGAAGTCTTATTTGTTACTGAGGTATAGGGTGCAAACCCTTGCCTATTAAGTTCCTGTGCAAACAAACCTAAAATATCAAAGATTTAGCATTGTGAAAACTATGTTCTAACTAGATCAATCTGTAAGTGTATATTTGTTTCCCATTGTTTCAGGGAACCCATTTTTGTTATCTTCTTTTTCACCATCTAGTGATCCTATAAAATTCTGTAACATCCTGGGATTGCTGTATCTTTACTGTATTCTCTCATTTCTGTTGGAAAGGTCAGAAGGATAGAAAATTGAGTTCTTGTTTAAGTTTTACATTATTTTTTATTATTTTAGAAACTCTAATTCGAAATTACATAAATTATCTTTCTAATATTAGGAGATAGATTTCATTTCCATATTCTTACTCTAGCCTTCTACATGACTTTGGTACTTTGTGATGCACAAATGTGAAAATAAAGATAGGGAGCTGCTTATTTAGATATTATTTAGAATTTCGAGACTTTATTAATGCAAGGCCCTTAATAGTACGTACATCATACATGTGTACAAAGTTGGTGAAAACTTTTACTTATTTTCAGAAACTAGGACATGTGATATCCCTGTAGTTCCATCAGTTAAAGGTTGTAGTTGATTTGAGTTTACTAAACCAAGACTGCTGTAAGCAATTTCTACAGGTTTAGTGGCTTGAATTTATAATTTTACAGTTCTAAAGGACAGAAATATAGATGTTTCACTAGATTAAAATTTGGCCAGAGACAGAGCTGAAATATTTTCAGATGATTCTAGTGGAAAAGGCATTTACTTCCTTTTCGGCATTCCAGAAACTTCAAAATCTGGGTTGTTGTCTTTTCCTTTATTTTCTAATGTAGCATCTTTACACCTTTCTGGTGGTTCATCCCTTTCCAACTAAATCTGGAACTTTTAAGTGCTATTAGAGTATAGTTCCTCCATCTGATAATTATTCAAATTTGCGTTCCTTGTATAATGAAAGGTGATTATTTTACACATAACACAAATCTACATTTAAGGGATTTGATATTTGGGGAAGATAGATTTTTGGCAACGTAATTTTCTGCCTACCACAATGTGTGTGTAGCATTCTTACTACTGTATCCTGTTATCTTTTCATTTTAGATTTGAAAAACATATTTCTTCAATAAAATCTAAAATAAATTAGTACCCGAAGTAATTAATCCTAATTAAAACATTGTTACACCTTAGAAAACTTAAATCCCAGAAAGCAGCTCCTGAAATAGTTCTGGCACTATCATTTTTATACACTCTGCTTAAAAAGTTCTCTTTTCAAGAACATTTTACTGCTATTTGTTGAAATATGATTACTATTTATTTGACTGCTAATTTTAAAGAATGCATCACTCCATATGGGGTCTCTTTTTCTACCTTTGGTGTTTGTAATCTATTTCTGAAAGAACTAGCTATTTGATTTACATAAACTTCTTATTAAAGTTGAATCAGTGTGGAGAGGAAAAGAAGAAATAAGATGTCTCTGTGTATATGTTATGTTAAAAATGTACCTATACGCTCTTTATCTTAACTTCATTTTTCATTATGTTTAGATTCTGATAAAATTGAGCTTCTCAATTCACAATGTTAATGCAGTCTTATTTCATGCCTCCCAAAAGCAAACAAGATTTGGAGGAGTATTGGTGTGAGCTCTGCTTTGAAGGCCTTGTAAATTTTTGCTGTAAAATCATCTGGTCCTGGACTTTTTTTAGCTGGGAGGTCTCTTATGCTGTTTCTATTTCAATGCTTGATATGGGCCTGTTAAGCTGGTTTAACTCATCTTGGTTTAGTTTTGGCATGTCAATATTTGCTAGGAAAAGGTCCATTTTTGTCAAGTTCTCAAACTTATTAGCATAAAGTTTTGAGAAATATTCCCTTATAATGTTCTGAATCTTGGTTGTTTCCGTAGTGATGTTTCCATTCTCATCTCGGCTTTTATTTATTTGCGTGTGATCTCTCCTTTTTCTGATAAGATTTGCTAAGGGTCTGTCAATTTTGTTAATTTTTTAGAAGAACCAACTCTTTGTTTTGTTAATTCTTTCTATAGATTTTTTTGGATTGTAATTCATTGCTTAAGATTTAATTTTAATCATTTCTTTCCGTCTACTGGATTGGGGTTTATTTGCTGCTCTTTTTCAAGGAGGTTTACATGTGTCATTAAATTGTTGGTTTCAGATCTCTCCAATTTGTTGATGAAGGAGCTCAGAGCTATAAACTTGCGCCTGACTACTGCCTTTGCTGTGTCCCAGAGGAGCTGGTAATTTGTGTGTTCATTTTTGTTGAATAGCATGAACATTTGAATTTCCTTTCTAATCTCTTCCATGACCCACTCGTGATTCAGCAATGTGTTGTTCAGCCTCAATGTGGCTGCTAAAGGGAGGGGCAGCCTCTGGCTCTGATTACTCTATGAAGAAAGCCACTCCTGGGGCTGGCGCCCAAGCTTTTTCCCTGGGTGGAGCTTAATCTGGCAAGTCAGTTAGGTTCTTGTGACCTGCTAAATGACTCTAGTTTTTTTCCCAAAGCCTGAGTTGGAGCTAGCAGCTCCACCGAGATTTGTCAGTATCACAGATGGATATCTCTGCTCCCTGGGAAGGAGTGAGGACGTTAGTCTTCTACTCACACCGAATCTTGGTTCCTGTGTCGTCTCTGGTCTGCAAACTGCAGGATAAAGATGTCTGGTCCTTGTCAGTTCTTGCTGGTGTTGAGTAGAATCTGCTCACCCGCCACATCTGGCTCCTTCGTCCCGGACTCTCTGTGTTGCAGGTATGGTGGCTATGGCCGCTGTTGCCACTGCTGCCGCCACAGTGGCTGCTGCAGAAGTGCTCAGATCTGTCTCCTTGCCTGGATTTTCCTTTTCTGGCCTAACTCTCTGTCCTGTGATGGCACAGTTGGTGTGATTCTCAGGCTTAGGACTTTTCACTGGAACTCTAAAACTGCTTTCTATGTGAGAGCTTGTTTAGCCTCCAGCTTCTCCTCTGGCATCTTCCCAGAACCTTCTCTGCATTTCTTTTATGGACAGAGAAGTTGAGCATTTCTTCATGTGTGTAACTGTGTTTCTTATTTCCCCTTCAGTGAAGTTTCATTTTAAGTCTTCAGACTACTTATTGAGCAGGAAGTTGTTTCTTTGATGTTTTGTTGTTGGGGGATTTAATTTTTTGAGTTCTAAGTATAATTTAGAATTGAGACCCTTGTCCATTCTATAGCTAGTAAATATCTCCCAATCTATGGGTTTTCTTTAGATCTTTCTAGCTATCTCCTTTGCCATGCAGAAGTTTTGCAATTTGAAATACCATAAATTTCTATACATGAAATCTGATAAGAAATATGAGCTTGTTGTAAGGCTGTAAGACACATTGCTATAGGGACACATCTTGTCCCTTTGGCTAATTTTCTTTGAATTTTGGTAAGACATTTCGTCAACTCTAAATTCATGTGTATTTTTTTAATATGATCACTAATTCATGTGTATTTTTTGAATATGATCACTGATAATTATTCTTTCCTCACAGTTGATTTTTTGTGAATATATCTTTAATTTGTCCTCTTTGATGCACTTTGTATTGAATTTACTATTTTTAATATTAATATTGTCTCTTTCAAGTTTTTAATCTATATTCTATCAGTTGATATAGTCTGTTATTCTTGAATGAGGCTATTAATATATAAATACCTACTTAGGAAAAAAGAATAGATATTAGTTTGCTCATGTAGTAAATGAATCATTCTTAAAACCTACAAGATTGCTAATATAGAGCAAAGGAGCTTCCTTGCATTAACATCAATTTTGTCTGCATAATTGAAACGACTTCCAGGAATAAAGAAATGCAAGTGAAAACTACACTGAGATTCCTTCTGACTCATGTATAAACAGGATGTGTTTAGAAAAGAAATCATATCAGAAGCTGGCACGTACATATGTGACTAAATGGGAACGCTGCTAGTCTGTTGTATAAATGTACACAAAGTTGAACCACCTATTCCCTTATTTGTAATATCTAGTATATGTATGAGTCAAGCGGAAAAGGTCAGATAATGTGATGTCAGGAAAATGAACCCTTAGATGTGTATTTTAATGTTTTTTACTTTCATGCATGTGTTTCTAACACATTTATAAGATTATCTCTTTGTTGCTTTGTATGTCCCTCCCCCACAGTATAACCCCTGCTTTCACTATATTTGATGTCAGTATAACTTGTGGAGGAGATGGGGAAAAACCAGTTGTTTAAGGATACAGGTGGATCTGTTGCAACAATGAGAAGTACAAGTTGTCATGTCCAAAACGAGCTTTACAACATTGGTGCGGGGGGGGGGGGGGCGGGGGGGAAGGGGGGAGGGGGGAAAGGAGAAGGATTGGGATTAGGGGGGGAGGGGGAGGCTGGGAAGGGATGTGAAGGGTAAACAAAGGAGGAGGCTGCAATGCTTGGTAAGAAATGTACGCATTATCCTGCCCATGTAACTGTAACTCCTCTGTACAGTATGTTCACAAATAAAATTAAATTAAATTAAAAAAAAAAAAACAAAGTTGAACCACCTAGAAAAGGATTCTGGAGGTTCTTCATATATTAAGAACAAAGATCCTCTACCAATCAGAAATCCTATTCCGTTGCAGTGACCCAAAGGATCACATACTAGGACACATTAAACATACTAACACGACTATGAATATTGTATTATTACTTAATATAGCTAAGGTATGGAACCATCCCTGCTCGATAATTCCCTTTGGCATACTACAGATAACATTTTTTTGAAAGTAGCTATCTTGTAAATAGGATAAAGCTACCTGAGATAAAAGGGATTGGAATAGATAATGTTAAGAAGGAAGATGCTAAGCAGACTGGTAATGCTGCAATTTGTCAGCTTTTTCTTTCTGTAAAAAAATCTAATGATTTTGTCTGTCATTGGGCTTGAACTCTGGGCCTCCGCATTGTTCTTCAGTACTTCAGCTCAAGGCTGGCACTCTACCACTTGAGCCACATCACCATTTCTGGCTTTTTCAACTTCTCTGGTGCTAAGGCTTCATACCCTGAGGCTCATGCATATCTGGCCAGCACTCTACTACTGAGCTACCTTCCCAGCCTAAAAAAACTATTCTTGAGTCCAACATATAAATAATTTTACAAAATGAACAATTATGCCATTCACACATTTTAGTTTGATTTCACAAAGTAGTTTCTGATTAGACACGTTAGCCATAAACATGTACACACACATTTACAAACACACACTAACACTAACACTCACCTTGTCCCCCCAAAAATTCACACTAAAAGAATGAATAGAATATACAGCATGCTACTAACACACGTTGTTCCAGGAAGGAATCCCATCTTGAAGAGTTTTTCATTCATTCCATCACATCTTCCTGTGCTTTGAATGACTTAAATTATACTTATTCAACTATAGAAGACCAGTTATCAGGGATGAACACTGAAAAATAACAAAACACAATACACTTTACTTCCATTGGAGATGTTGTAAAATTTATACCTAAAACATTTCTGCATGTACTTGAAGCAACACAATCTTTATGTACTCCGAAACCAATGAAGACTGATGCTGATTTTTAAAAATTTTGTCGTTGATCTTCCTCTTTGCAGATGACGTGATCTTGTATTTAAAGAATCCCACGGACTCCACACCCAAATTACTCAAGCTTATTCAAAACTTAGGCAAAGTAACAGGGTACAAAATTAACCCTCAAAAATCAATGGATTTTCTGTATGCCAACAATGAGAAAAGTAATTCCTTTCATAATAGCCCCACAAAAAATAAAATACCTAGGAATTACCAATGAAGGGAAGGACCTCTATGATGAAAACTTTAAAAACCTGAAGAAGGAAATCAAAACAGAACTTAGAAAGTGGAAAAACCTCCCCTGCTCCTGGATTGGAAAAATCAACATCATGAATATGGCAATATTTCAAGGCTCACTAGAAATTCAATGCAATACCTATCAATATGCAAACTCATTCTTGAAGGAAATAGAAGAGGCAATTCTAAAGTTCATATGAAACAATAAAAGACACTACTACAAAGTCCTAGTAATCAAATCAGCTTGGTACTGGCACAAGAACAGACCTCAGGACCAATGGAATAGAATTGAAAACCCAGAAATGGACCCATAGGCCTATAGCCATTTAATCTTTGATTAGGGAGCTAAAAAAATAGAATGGAAGAAAGACAGCCTCTTCAGTAAATGGTGCTGGCAAAATTGGTTAATCACTTGTAGAAAACTAAAGTTAGATCCTTATATGTCAGTCTATATCAGAATCAACTCCAAATGTATCAAAGACCTTGGAGTCAAAGTAGAAACTCTGAAAATATTACAGGATGGAATAGGACAAACCCTAGTCTCCTTGACACAGGCCGAAATTTCCTTAAAAGAAAATTTCAACATAAAATTTCACAACAAATCAAAGAAAGGTTGGACAAATGGGACTGCATGAAATTGCAGAGATTCTGCATAGCAAATGACATAGCTAGCAAGATCAATAGAAAGCCCATGGATTGGGAGAAATTTTTCACTAGCCATACAATGGACAAGGGTTTCATATCTAAAATATCCCTGGAACTCAAAAAATTAAACACTCCCAACAATAAATTCTCAAAGAAATAACTGCCTAATAAATAAGTGGACTAAAGGCTTAAAGAGAAACATTGCTGAAGAGGAAAGAAAGATGGCCTATAGACAACCTTCCTAGCCATAATAAAATGCAAGTCAAAACAACATTGAGATACCACCTCACCCCAGTTAGAATGGCTATAATCACGAACTCTAATAACAACAGATGCTGGAGGGGATGTGGAGAGAAGGGAACCTTACTGTATTGTTGGTGGGAGTGTAATCTTGTTCAACCACTTTGGAAAGTAGTATGGAGGTTCCTCAAAAGACTCCACATAGAGCTCCCAGCAATCCTACTTTTGGGCATTTACCCAATTGATCGCGAACAAGACCATACTGAAGCTACCGGCACAACTATGTTTATTGCAGCATTATTTACCATAACTAAGATATGGAGCCAACCCAGATGTCTCTCAGTAGATGAATGGATCAAGCAAATGTGGTATATATACACAATGGAATTCTATGCTTCCATCAGAAAGAATGACATTGCCCCATTTGCGGGGAAGGGCCATACAAAACAAGAAAGAAATCATCTTATGTGTTGGAAACATTTCCAAGAAAGAAAAAATTGAATCCTTCTATTGGGGTTCGTTTCGCCTAACATCAACTTATTTAACCATTTCTGCTTGTCTCAGACATATACTAGTTATTGCAAATCAGGGAAATCATGGGACCTATATTTCTTTGGGCCTGGTTTACTTCACTTAATATAATTTTTTTCAAGTCTTTCTATGTCCTTGCTATTTGATCTAACTAGACCATCTATATTGCTTACTTGGAGAATTCAGTCCACTAATATAGAGAGTTAGGACTGAGAGGTTTTTGGGAGTTCCTGCCATGTTATCCACTGTCTTGGGAGCTGTGCCAACTGGGTTCTTCTTATGAGTCTTAGATTCTCTGATTCGGAGCTATTTCTTTGCCTTTATCATGTTCTTGTTAGGTTTCTAGGTGTAGGTTATTTTAAGTATCTTTTGTAGTTCATGATTGATGGAGATACATTGTTTTAATTTTTCTTTACTTTGGAAGATAGTTTATTTGACCTTTTGTTTGAAGGAACGTTTAGCTAGATAAAGTATTCCTGGTTGATAATTGTTCGTTTGTAGGATATTGCATATATAATTCCAGGCTCTTCTTGTTTTAATTAACTCTGTTTAGAAATCTGAAGTTATTCTGATTGGTTTCCCTTTACAGGTGATTGATCTTTTCTCATAATAGCTTTAAGGATCCTTTCCTGGGTCCAATTTGATCCTGTGTGGATTACAATTTTCTAATGGGATGTCCTGTTGTTGACCAGACTATTTGGAGTCTAAAGCCTTCTTGTATAGGAATGGGCCTACCTTTTTGCAAAGTTGGGAAGTTCACTCCTTGGTTCTGTTAAATTAATTTCCTAGACCTTTATCACTAACACTTTTCTTGGATTTTCCTTGAATACTTGTCTATTCTTTATAATTTCTAGGATGTTTTCAATCCCAGGAATTCGATCTATTGTCAAGTCTTTCTTCTTCATTTCTTTCTTTCTTTCAAATTCGTTGTTGAAGCTTTGTTTTAAATCTTGTATGGACTCTTTTACTCTTTGATTTAGTTTTTACTGTTCATTCTCCAAACCCTTTGGTGATTACTTATAGTTTCATTGGACACCCTTTCCTTCTGTTGGGATTCATTCAGCATTCTCTTTGTGGCCACTAAAGATTCCTCCAGCCTTTGTTTTTTGGGTTCCATGAATGCTAATATTAATCTTTGCTAATTCTCATCCTGCTCATGCAATTCTTTTATCTTTGATGGGCTTCCTCATGTCACAAAATACCTTTATTAGTATTTAGTTAGCTTCATCATGCTCACATAATACCTGTAATAATCTTTAGTTAGGCTTATTATGCTTCCACCCTTTGAAGACTTTCAGTCTTTCACTCAGCATGTTTACAAGTAGTATTTGTAAAGAATTATGGAGATTCTTGTCTGGATTACTCATTAACTACTCTGTTGCTGATTATCATGAGGAGAGTTGAGATTCCTAGACTGGATATTTTTTTTTTGCGTTCCTCGGACTCGTTCTTCAGCTTTAGGTATGAAAGGAAAACCAATTCAGTGCTAGTACACTATTTTAAGGTAAGTATCAACCCTATAGTTGCACAGATTTTTTGACTCAGTCAAAATGAGTACAGATACAATCTAATTCAACAACAAACAACTATGGACTATGATCTTAGAAAGTTAAAAAAGAAGTGTCAGCAGGTCAGATATGAATACATTTAGGGAAAATTGTAGTGAGAAAATACAATTAGAGGAATATGGGGAGGGAAAAGGAGCACAGGATTCAAAGAGCAGAAGTATATAGGAGCAAGAGATAGAAAGACAAAAGGAAACATGAAAAATACAAAATTTAAAAAGGAAAGAGGTAGCTGGGAGTGGTAGCTTACTCCTGTATTCTTCACTATGCAGTAGTCTGAGAGCTGAGGATCGAGGTTCAAAGCCAGCCCCGGCAGAAAAGTCCATGAGACTCTTATCTCCAATAAACCGGAAGTGGAACTGTGAATCTTCAGCCTTGAGCTGAAGAGCTGAGGGAAATTGCCCATACCCAGTGTTAAAGCCCTATGACCAAAAAGAAAAAAAGAAAGAAAGAAACAATTATGCAAGTATAAAGGAATATTAGAATAATTAAAGGAGTTAAATCAGAGAATTCATTAATTGAGTGATTGATTTCTGAATTAAGTGTGCAGACAATGAAGGATAAGCACTAATAATAGAAGATGCATATATACCTGTGATGAATATGCAAACAATTTTCATACCAGCGAAACACAAAAGCATAAAAATACTTTAAACACACACACACCTTAAATAAAAATGATGAAAAGAAAACAAACAATGTTAAAAATGTTTAAAAATTATGTAGAAAAGAGTTTTTCAAAATTTTTAGTAGGGGGATTCATGTATCTCCCCTGTATCTGTAACAGTCTCTTCATGGAGTCTCTGGTGTCCTGTGCTGTTTGAATGTACTGTGGCTTGATTGGTTTCTCAAATCAGTTTGAGCAGGCACAAAGAAGCTCTGACATCCCAGGGAGTTTATGACCCTCCTTCAAGGGTAGTCCAGTAGGAGGGAAATCTGCTTTGATCATCACAAAAGAGGGAGATGCCTGTTTCCTCTCTCGGAGTTTCTGTGGTCGGGCTAGGTTGTGGGTAGGTTTGAGACCTTTCAGGAATCAGTAGCTTTTCCCTGAGGGTCTACCTCCTGAATCACTCACACAGCCCAGTTTGGAGCCATTCTCAGGATTTATGTTTCAATTGCTTTTCTTTTACCCCTTCTGCCACTATGTCTGCTGCCTATGCCTCAGTGCAGAGTGTCAGCCTCTGGCTTTGTTTACTCTGTAAGAAATTAACTCATACATGGACTGACCTTCCTCTGCCTGAAAAGTGCAACTTTACCTTCAGGCAAGCTGAGCTATGCAGTTTAAGTTACTTTGAACTGTTGAATGGCTCCTATTGTCTACTTCTAAAGTCTGAATTACATGCTGGCTGCTCTGGTCAGGTCTTTGCCAGTATCAAAGATGGAGTTCTTTTCCATGTCTGGGTGAAGGGCTACCTTCCCACCAGTACTCCATGAGAAGGAGTTAGGATGTTGTGGGGGTACACACATCTTTATCTTGGTTTTCTGGCTGTCCTGTGGTCAACAGGATGACGATTTCTATTCCTTGTTGGTTCTTGCTGGTGGTGAGTAGAATCCACTCCCAAACAGCTTCTAGCATCTTTATCCTGTGCTCTCTCTGTTGATGAGTTACCTGTGGCAGTATCTGCCACCGTGTTGCACACACTGGCTAGTTGACATACTTGATGTGACTCTCTAGACTTGGACTTTTTACTAGAACCCTAAAACTGGTTTCAATGAGAGAGCTTATTTATCAGGCAGCTGATTATCCACCATCTTCCTCCAAAGCTTTAATTTCATGATTTTTGTCCTCACTTTTCAAACCAGAATATATTTGACAAGAATTGTTGATATCAATAAAGATGAGGTAAACATTAAAATTTTATTTTATTTTAATTGCTTTTCACTTTTCTGTTTGAATCTATGCAATTTCAGTCTTCACATAAGAAAATAAGGTAATACTTCTTTAACACTGTGTTTGATTTAGCATTTAGTACCACAGGCTAATATCCAATGACATATTCTATATATCAACTCTTACCTCCTGCTCAATATATACATATATGTATATGTATATATGTATATATACATATAGAGAGAGAGAGAGGAGAGAGAGAGTACATAAAGGAAGGGAGCAAATAACTTGCAATGAAAAAAAATTTTTATGTGATAAAGCTACCTCTACCACATAAAAAAAATCAGATATTTGTGTGCAATGGTCAGTTTTGTGTTGATCATTTGAAAGGAACAATCAAATAAGCCTGAACAGAGGAGACAAGAAAAGGATTTGAAACTTACTACAAGAGTACCCTTGAAGGGCTAAAACTTGCCTTGAGAAAAATATTCAGGAGATCCTGCTGAGGCATAGTTACTACATATAAAGTTACTACCTGCTCAAATACAACTGTCATGAAATTTTCTTGAAGATTACAGAAACATTCATTTTGACATATTTTTATATCATTTATCTCCTATATGTTGAATGAATAATATTGAAGACATGAAATTTCATTCATATGTTTGGTTCAAAATAAATTGACTAAAAGGACACAAATATTGTTTGGGTGATTGACTGTAGTTTGAGATAATAAATTCTTCAGTGTGAAAATAGACATGATTTGAATCAAAACACCTGTATTCATAGTTCAAATTCTTCTTTCAAATATTCTTTGTTTCGCTTAATTTTAGGTGCGAGTTATCACTGCCAATACTTTGACATTTCCACTACCATAGTAATGAAAGAATGAGGAAAGAATGGAAATTGCTTATTGAATGTTAACAAAATATGCCAATAAAAATATATGAACTATGAAGAAGAAAGGACATAAAGGAAGGCTCTCTTTCTATTTCTTTCATACAGCAAGAGTAACCATAAATATTTGATATCGGTTTGCTTCAGATCAAGGTAATGATAAGTTTTTAAAAATGTTTCTTCATTATAATTTTAGAATTATGTTTTTGATCATTCTTTCTACCTTGTGTCAAAGATAAATTACAATCTTCTAATATACAATTGGGACGCTTTTATCTGCATATTTTGAAAGTACTGATAGGCATGTGCATTTCTCAATGTCATACCAATTTTAGGAATAGATTTCCCAAATGCTGAAAATCATTAATTAATACTTGCTTTTCCTTTAAAGTCTTTCATTGTTCATACAAACCAGTGATATGCACATCTTTTATTCTGAAAATGCAATTTATTTTTAGCCTGTATTTCACATGAGGGAATAATAACTGTAACATTCCAATTGTTACTTATACTGGTGTTTAAGTGTAATTTATGAAGATCTAACTTGTGAACAAAAGTTGGAAAACTACAATTAGAATATGTTAGACATGTGAACTCAGAAGGTGATCAATAGATATGGTTGCTTTCCAATCAGGTTGTTTATGGTGATGTGCATATAAAGACAGTGGTAGTTTTCCCATTGAATTCTATAAAATATTGGCTGCAATATTTGCAGGAACATTTGACCAGGAGTACAATTCTTGAAATTAAAGCAACACTAGTACTTACATGTTTATGCTAGGGGTAATCCTAAGCATTTTCTAGACCTTCGGGATTATGTAGAGCCTATATAACTCTCAAGGAATAAATGTAAGGAGAAACTTATCTCATGGCATATTAAAATGGAAATATGTGACAATATAGAGATTGATTATTTCTGCCCTTTCAGACAATGACTAACACAAATAAAGGAACATAACATTTGTTTTCAACTTCTATATTTTTCCATATGT
Organism: Dipodomys spectabilis; assembly: GCF_019054845.1. Lineage (NCBI taxonomy): Eukaryota > Metazoa > Chordata > Mammalia > Rodentia > Heteromyidae > Dipodomys > Dipodomys spectabilis. The sequence continues at coordinate 820,607 of NW_024871049.1, forward strand.
GTTCATGCTTGTATAATGGAATCTTGTATGTGGTGAGTAGAGCAATAATGAATAAGTACATTTTCTGACTGTGGTAGGCTGTTGTCCAGGCATAAATTAATGGAAAAGGAAGTTAAACTTAGCATAATTACTGAGAAATACATGTTTTACTAGATTTTTGAGAGACCAAATTTTTTTATCACCAATTGATTTAAGGATATTTACTTTAGTCCTCATACAGACATGTGGAGATAGTTCTGTTTTCCTTACATCCCTACATGACTAGAAAAGAGGGATTCCCTGAGTCTACAAGTTTCCCAAAAATACTTCAAAGTCAATATTGATTTCAATTCTACAGGAAACCCAAAAGTATTTGAAATTACAAACTAGGAGGAACCTGCTATTCTAATAGATCCATAATCAGAAATTCTCCTATTTTAATAAATATGGGCGATATTCTCACATCTATAATTTCCTCATCTGTACCCAAATAATTAAAATATATTGATTGCATAGGAATCCTACTAATAATTTTTGATATGTTGGATTTACCTAAAATATGCTTCAAAGACTATTTCAGTTTGCATTAGGATTATAGTGGACTACAGCGTCAAATCAACTATAAATATGTGGAGGATTTATATGTGGCACAAATTACACACAAGAGTAAATAAAGACAGAGTAATCGAATGTGGTTTCCTGAAATTGTTTTGTGTTACACTTGACAGTTACTGTCTAAACGTCTTTTAACATTATAGAATATATATTGAGAAGTTATCAAATGATGCATATGCTCTTGCCCTATAAATATCAGATTCTTGACGGAAAACTATGCTCTCTTCACATAGTGCATGTTTTACAAAAAAAAAAAAAAAGCTTTTGATGATATTTTGTGTCTACATTCAAAAACCTGTTTTTTCCCTCCCAGCCGTGTAGCAAAGATTTCGCAGTGTCCTTATGCAAATGAGATTACATATGGAAATTATTTAGATGGGTGAGAATCTTACATAGTATGAAATGTATTTCAGAATCCTTGGTTAAAAAGCCATCGAAATTTTCATGGCCATTCTTTATGGAACAGATAAGTTGATGTAAAATTTGTATTAGGGATCAAATATCATTGCAGTCTTATTACACATTTATTAGACTCTACAAGTTTAAGAAAAAATGGAATGGAGCATGATATTCACAGGAAAACTAGTAGAATGAAATATGAAGTGTTATTTGTTCTCTATAGGGAAGCATATTTTACCATTGAGGTTTCCATACTCCAAAGTATGTATATGGAAACAGACATGGTGAATTCCAATAGGGATATAAAACATGAGTTTATTTCTGGATTCAGAAAACATGTATAATCTAATAACATTAGATAGGGTCATTTGGCAGTAGAAATCAAAACGAATTCATTTGATTGAGTCAGTGTCACAATATATTTATTAAGATATAATTAAAATAATGACAAAGGCTTTGAACTCATGTTGTGTCCCCTGAATGATTCCTATAAAGAAGTAAGAGAAAGCAATATTATTTTATTTTTTTGTGGAAAAGATCCAGACCTATATTTATGAATTCTGCCTATGATCAACAGAAACTTTACTGGTGTCTCAGAGATAAGCAAAAATTAACAATAGCTATTGCAAGGTATTTTGAAGAAATTTCATTCCTGCTTCGACTTCCTCCTTCATTGAGCCTTATTAATTTTCTACACACCTTCTCACAAATTTTGCTTTGACACTGTCTCACTACATTCCAAATTCATTGAATATTTGAAATGTTACCCTAGTTACTCTATTAATTTAAGGATTTTGGCCCAGTTCTTCAACCCTGACTGTCTTACACAATATTCATGGATGTATTATGTATCGAGGAAAATAGAAACATATTTTTCATATGGTTATATAGGAAAGAATAACTATAATGGCTTTACTACATAATGCTATTCCTATGAACTTAAAACAACATGATAATTTTGATCTACATTTCAGTTTGTGAAAGGATGCATGAAAACAAGGCACAACAATTGATTATGTCATGAGAGGTATCCTACTGAAGGATACATGAATAATGTAATGCATGAAAAAACATGAAGGGATAGGTACAATTAAAAGGAACGTACCATGTCCCTTTATTAACACAAGCTCCAACAAACAAACTGCTTATCCATTCTTGTGTATGGACAAAACAAACGCCATAACGAAGTGGCAATCACTTTGTGAGGTGATATCCTGTCTATATGTTCAGAGATTAGGAAATATAATTAACATTCAAGAGACATGCATGTCACTCTCATTATATACATTGAAATATTGGATTTTAATATGAACATTGAAAAGATTGCCATTAACTTGGGTTAGCAATTCTTTGATAATAGTACTTACTCAAATATATATGCTTTGGAGAATTCTATTCAAGAGGCACATCAACATTGGGAATATATGGCTGGGATTGAGCCCAGTGTAAGAGGCTTGGATATCAATGGCACAATCATGGTTTCAATCCTCCTGATAAAGAAAGAAATCTAGGGAAGAAAATCCTGAACAACTAGTGATTAAAATTTATCAAAATTGAATAAATCAAGAATTCAAAACAGCTTGGTACTGGCACAAGAACAGACCCCAGGACCAATGGAATAGACTTGAAAACCCAGAAATGAACCTAAAGACTTATAACCATCTAATCTTCGATAAGGGAGCTAAAAAATAGAATGGAAGAAAGACAGCCTCTTCAGTAAATGGTGCTGGCAAAATTGGTTAACTACTTATAGAAAACTAAAGCTAGCTCCTTATATATCACCCTGCACCAGAATCAACTCCAAATAGATTAAAGACCTCGGAGTCAATGCAGACACTCTGAAAACATTACAGAATGGAGTAGGAGAAACCCTAGGTCTCCTTGGCTCAGGCCGAAATTTTCTGAATAGAGACCCGGAAACACAACAAATCAAAGAAAGGTTGGACAAATGGGATTGCATGAAGTTGCAGAGCTTCTTCAGGGCAAATGACATAGCTAGCAAGATCAATAGAAAGCCCACGGACTGGGAGAAGATCTTTACTAGCCATACAACGGACAAGGGTCTCATATCTAAAATATACTTGGAACTCAAAAAATTAAATCCCTCAACAACAAATCCTCAAAGAAACAAGTGCCCAATAAACAATTTGGCTAAATATTTAAAGAGAAAATTCTCTGAAGTGGAAAGAAGGATGGCCACGAAAAAATGCTCAAGAAGACATGCTCAACCTCCCTAGCCATAAAAGAAATGCAAATCAAAACAACATTGAGATACCACCTCACCCCAGTTAGAATGGCAAAAATCAAGAACTCTAACAACAACTGATGCTGGAGGGGATGTTGACAGAAAGGAACCTTACTTCATTGTTGGTGGGAGTGTAAACTTATTCAACCACTTTGGAAAGCAGTATGGAGGTTCTCAAAAGACTCCACAAAGAGCTCCCCTATGATCCAGCAATCCCACTTTTGGGCATTTACCCTAATGTTTACAAACAAGACCACACTAAAGCTACCAGCACAACTATGTTTATTGCAGCATTATTTACCATAGCTAAGATATGGAACCAACCCAGATGCCCTTCAGTAGATGAATGGATCAAGAAATATGTATTTCCTTTCATTGTTACAGGCAGGTAAATGTCAACATTCTTGTTTGGAGAAAAAAAAATACTTAGAAAAAAGATGATTAAATATTTCACAATCAGACATCTTAAATGGTGTGATTCCTTCAGTGAAAGGAAAAAAAAATGTAGAACATATTAATCTCTAAATCATTTTTATCTAGACACACTTGAATTGGAATACATTGAGTTCTTTCTAATTCCTAGATAAGGGTAACTTATTGAAACATAGAAGCACCTTATTGAAACTTATAGAAGCACCTTCAGACTTCAGTATTGATATTGGATTTGTGTAGTAGTCAGTGGAAAGTTGCTTTGTTGAACTATCTAGTGCACATGAACAAAGTATGGGAAATGAAAGTAGTTGATATCACATTTTTAAGAAGAGGATAATGTGGGTTGTCAAATTTCTCTTATTGGAGTTACTGAGGAATTGAAACATTTCAATAATACTCTGGGTGGAATAACAGGACATGTTTTGCAACATTTTTACAAGACAAATATGGGAGAGAAGAATATGAAGTCCATGATATGTCTATAAATGGAAAAACTGACTATCTCAGTTATACAAAGAAGTTGGACGCTTCGGTACTGATAAATTGAGAGGATGTTATGGGAGTGCTTGATATCTCAGGAAGTTAATCAGACACCCAAAGCACAGCAGGAACCCTCTCTGAAGTAGATAGGAATGATGGCCATCAGAAGGCTTCCCAGAAGAAATGATGAGGTTTTATATGTCTTCTGTGGGAGTGATCATCAATACTTTGATATAACAAATCCAACTCATATAACAATCATGGTCTTAGGACTTTTAGCCAACTTTTACTCTTCAATTGAGTCAAACTGTAGGACAATATCAATCTTCCTATATTTAAATGAAAGCATTTCATTTCAATTATACTAAAATTCAGTACATTTGATCTGGAGATAGAAATCTCTGTTACTGAACAGAATGCAACTTCATCCTCATTCTCATTCTCATTCTTTCTGATAAGTTTTCTATTTCTTGCATTGTTTTCCAGTAGGCTATGACCCACAAATGTCTTCTGGTAACAACATTTTTTCAATGAAACAAATAGAGATAAATATAGATACCAGGTTTGAAAGAATTAAGCATATTGTCCAGATGAAGAATACTTCGACTGCTTTTCTTCATAGTTGTTGCCTAAGTATAGTAACAACTACAAATAGTGTGCATTGTATGTATTGTGAAATTAGTACTTGATATGACAGTGTAAGTCATGAAGAAATAGGAAAAAAATCACTGAAGTTGTATTCTAGACAGTGACCTTCAAAGATTTACGGACATTTAGAATTTGTACTAAGAAAATTCGGGCAAACTGTGCACACAGACTTAGTAACAGGATAAATTATTTTATGAACCTTTGCATTCATGGAAATACTAGAGTCAGAATGACAGCGACCTAGCTGAATATCTGTCTTAAAATGGATTCTCACCAATCATAGTTTTCTGAAGTAAATATCGATAAGCTGATTGGCCATAGAAAATTTATGACCTCTCAAAAATCTAGCAGTACTTATATTTCTCAGCATTTATACTCACTTTCAGTTTCTTGTCCATTAGTTTTTGCCTGGACAACAACCTAGCACAGTCAGAAAATGTTATTCATAATTGCTCTATTCTCCACATACAAGATACAATTTTCCAGGCATGAACATATATGGAAAAATATAGAACTTTAAAACAAAAATATGGTCCTTTATTTGCGTTGGTCATTGTCTGGAAGAGCAGAATTAATCTTTTTATATAGACACATATTTCCTTTTTAATATGCCATGTGATAGGTTTCTCCTTACATTGATTCCTTGAGGCTTCTATAAGCTCTACATTATCCAGTAGGTATAGGAAAAGCTTAGATTTACCCCTAGTCTCTTTGAGTACGGGATTTCATTTAAGTGTTAGCGTTTATTTAATCTCAAGAATTGTAAGCATGTTCATTTGTTTCTGCAAAATTGCCCCCAATATTTTGTATACTTCAACAGGAAAAATACCACTGTCAATATGCTCATCGTCATAAACATTCTGATTTCAAAACGACCATATCCGATGATCATTTTCTGAATTTACAGGTCTAATTTGTATTCTAATTATAGTTTCCTACTTTCTTTCACAAGTTATATCTTCATAAATTAAACTTAAAAGCCAGTATAAGTAGCAGTATTTATAGTGGATTATTCCTTCATGTGCAATACTGGCTAAAAATGAATTGCATTTTCAGAAAAAAAATACTTGCATAGCACTGGTTTATACGAACAATGAAAGACTTTATGGGAAAAACAGGTATTAATTACTGATTTCCCTCATTTGTAAAATCGATTGCTCAGGAACTTATTGGGAAGTGCTTATGGCACATCAGTAATTTCAATACGTACGGTAATAGAGTTCTTAGCATTTGTCCTAATTGTATATTAGAAAGTTGTAATTTATCTTTGACACAAGGTAGAAAGAATGATCAAGAACATAATTCTAAAATTATCATGAAGAAGCATTTTTAAAAACCTATCACTGCAATGATCTAAAAAGCAAACATATGTCAAATATTTATGGTTCCCATTGCTGTGTGAAAGAAATAGAAATTTGGAGAGCCTTCTTTTTTGCTCTTTCTTCTTCATATTTCATGTATTTTGTTTGTTGGTACTTTCCATTTCTTCTTTAGCCTTGAATTAATATAGTAGTGGAAATCTCAAAGTATTGGCCATGATAACTATCACCTCAAATTAAGCATAACAAAGAATATTTGAAAGGAGAATTTGACCTATTAATAGAGGTCTTTCAATTCAAATTCATGCCTGATTTTACATTGTAGAATTCATTATCTCAAACTACTATCAATCAGTCAAACAATATTTATGTCCTTTTAGTCATTTGCTTTTGAACCAAACATATTTGAGTGAAATTTCAAGTCTTCAATATTACTCATTGAACATAAAGGAAAGAAATGATATGAAGATACATGAAAATATGTCAAAAATGAATGATCTTACAATATTCAAGAAAATTGCGTGACAGTTATATTTGGGCAGGTAGTAATTTTATGTTCCCTAACTATGCCTCAGCAGGATCTACTGAATATGTTTTTTGAGGCAAGTTTTAACCCTTCAAGGGTAACTCATGTACTAAGTTTCAACATCATGTTCTTGTCTCCTCTGTTAAGGCTTATGCGATTGTTCCTTTCAAATAAATGATCAACAGAAACTGACCATTGTACACAAATGTCTGATTACTCTGTATATAGTACTTTTATCACATATAACAATTTTTGCATTACAAGTGATTTGTTCCTTTAAGTAATCAAATGAGAATATATTGAAAATTTGAGCAGGATGTTAAGAGTCGATATATAGACTATGTTGTTGGACATTAGCCTGTGGTACTTCCTAAATGCTAAAACAAACACACTGTGTTAAAGGGGGGTAAGGATAGGAGGGCAGAGATGGTAAGGGGAAACAAATGAGGAGGCAACAATGTACTCATTACCTTGCTAAAGTAATTTGAACTTCTCTGTATGCTATTTTCACAATAAAAATCTTTTTCATAAAAAAGAATTACCACTTTTTTCTTCTGTGAAGTCTGGATTGAATTGATTCATGCAGAAATGTGAAGAGTAATTAAACTAAAACAAAATTTTAATGATTCCCTCACGTTAATTGATGTCTACAATGACTTAATAGCACCAGAAAAAAAATATTGTCAAATACATTTGGGTTTGAAAATTGAGGACAAAAATCATGAAATTAGAGATCTGGAGGAAGATGGTGGATGATCAGCTGGAGATTAACAAGCTCATAGAAACCAGTTTTAGGGTTCTATTGAAAAGTCCAAGTCTGGAGAATCACAACAAGTGGGCCATTGTAATACACAGAGTTTGTCCAGAGATGAACTATCCAAATGCTCATATTCAAATATGAGCACTTGCAGTGTGTAGTGGTGGTAGTTGCTGCCACAGCCAACATATCGACAGAAAGATCCCAGGAAAAAATGTGCCAGAAGTGTTCTGGGAGTGGATTCTACTCTCCATCATCAAGAACCAAGAAGAAGTAGAAATATTCACCCTGCTTACTACAGTGAGTAGCAGATTGAGGACAGCCATGAAACCAAGGGAAAGATGTGCTAACCCCCACAACATCCTAACTCCTTCTCAAGGAGCAGCAGTGAGAATGTAGCCCTTCACCTATCAATGAAGAAAATTCCATCTTTGATACGGACAAAGAACTGTCCAGAGCAGCCAGCACATAACTCAGCCTTTGGAAGAAAACAATAGGAATCATTCAACATGTCAAAGTAATTTCAACTGCATGGCTCAGCTTGCCCCAGGGGAAAGTTGCCCTTCCCAGGCAAATGAAGCTCAGCCCATGGAGGAGTGATTCTCTTTACTGGGTATACAAAGCCAGAGGCTGCCACTCTGCCCTACAGCATGGACTGCAGAGAAATCCATACAGACTACAAAGGAAATGCTGATTGAAGTGCAACAGAAGGAAAGGGAGTCCAATGAAACTATAACAACTAAACTAAGGAATTGGGGAATGAACACTAAAAACCAAGTCAAGGAATAAAGGAGTCCATACAAGATCTTAACATATGCTTCTATATGGCATATACTTCTTATAACTTTATGCTAATAAGTTTGAGAATCTAGAAGAAATGAACACATTTGTAGCAAATATTGACCTGCCCTAACTAAATAAGATGATTTTAATCAACGTACTCGACACATAAGAAGCATTAAAATAGAAACAGCAATAAAAGTCTTCTCATCCAAGAAAAGCACTGGATCGGATGAATTTACGCCTGAATTCTACAAGGCTTTCAAAATAGAACTCACTATTCAACTAAACTGAAAGTGAAAGTTCAGTACCAAACTCTATAAACCTATCATAACCCTCATCCCCAAACCAGGCATGGACTCATCAAAGAAAGAGAAATATAGAACCATTACTTTGATGAATATTTGTGACAAAGATCTCAACAAAATTTTAGCCAATTGACTTCAACAGCTCACCACAGAATGATACACCACTATCAACAGGATTCATTTCAGGGATCCAAAGCTGGTACAATATATGCAAATCAATTAATATAATACATCACATCAACAAGAGAAAGGATAAGAACCATATGATTATGTCATTGGATGAAGAAAAAGCATTTGACACGGTTCAACATTTCTTTATAATGAGAGAACTGGAAAAAGTAGGAATTCATTGAGCATACCCCAAAATAATGAAGGCTTTGTATGATAAAACTTTGTATAAAAAGTTATTTCCTATACTCTCAGGAATCAGACAAGGATGTCCACTCTCTCTACTACTCTTTAATTTACAATTACAAGGCATATACATACAAATATAAAAGAGATACAAATATCTTTATATAAATACAAATATAAAAGAGATACAACGATCTTTTTTATCTTTTATAAAATATAAGATACAAATACAAAAGAGATCCATACAATGAAAAAAGAGGTAAAACTCTCCTTCTTTGCAGATGACATGATCTTATATTTAAAGAATCCTATGGAATCTACTCCAAGTTACTTGCGCTGATCAGAAACTTTGGCAAAGTAGCTGGATACAAAATTAACCCTCAAAAATTAACAGCTTTTCTATATGCCAACAACGAAAACAGTGTGGCTGAAATCAGGAAAAAACCTGCATTGGTAATAGCCCCACCAAAAAATAAAGTACCTAGGAGTTGGGTTTAAATGAAGAAATCAAGGACCTCTATGATGAAAATTTGAAAAACTTGAAAAAGGAAATTATAGCAGAAATAAGGAAGTGCAAAAACCTTCCCATGCTCCTGGATTGGGAAAGTTAATGTGAAATGGCAATACTCTGAAAGGCTATCTACAAGTTAAATGCAATACTGGTCAATGTTCCAATTTCACTTCACTTTTCAATGAAATAGAAGAAGCAACCCAAAAAATTCATATGGACAATAAAATACCCCAAATAGTAAAAACATTCCTTAGAAGAAACAACAGTACTGGAGGAATAACAATACCAAGTTTCAAACTTTACAACAAAGCCATAGTAATGAAAACAGCTTGTACTGGCACAAGAACCAATCTGAGGACCAACTCAATAGAACTGAAGACACAGAAATTAACTCTCAGACTAAATTTCCATTAGGGAGAACAAATAGAATGAAAGAAAGACAGTCTTTTCTGTAAATGGTCCTGACATAGTTGATTAAACATCTGTAGAAAAATAAGGTTACATGCCCATATATCACCCTGCAATAGAATCAACTGCAACTGGATTAAAGAAATCAAAATCAAAACAGACATTGAAAACATTAGAGTAAGAAGTAGGAGAAAGTCTAGGGCACTTTGGCACAGGCCGAATTTTCTTAATAAATTTTCTTAATAAATAAAAAAACAAAAACTCAAGAATCAAAGAAAGGTTGGACATGAAACTACAGAGCTTCTGCATGGCATAGGAATAGAAAGTCCACGAACTAGAAGATCTTCACTAGCTATACAAGGTTCAGGGGTTTCAAACCTAAAATATACTTAGAGGCCACGCAAGAGTGACTTAGTCTTTAATCCTAGCTACTCAGGAGGCTGTGATTTGAGGATCACAGTTCAAAATCAGCCTGGGCAGGGAAGTCTGTGAGACTTTTATCTCCAATAAACTGTACCAGCAGTGGCCCTGTGGCTCAAGTAGTACAGTGCCCACCTTGAGTTGAAGGGAGCAGAGACAGTGCCCAACCCAAAGTTAAACCCCATTATTGACCAATAAATAAATACATAAATAACTGAAATACATTAGAATTCAAAAAATTAAAGCCCCAACAAATGATTCTCAAAGAAACAACTGTCCTATTATCCGGTTTTCAGCATATTTGATGTTGGTGCCTTTCATCATCTATATACATTTTTCTAATTTGAGGAAGGGAAGGGAAAGAACAAAATGCTTCACTAAGGATACATGTTGATCCATTGTAACAATGAGGTACACAATACACTATGTTCAAAAGAGACTTTACAACTTCGGTGGGGAAGGAAGGAGTTGTAGAAGTGGAGAGGGAAGGGATGGTAGGGGGAAAACAAAGGAGGAAGTAACAACGCTCAATAGGGAATGTACTCATTACCTTACTCATGCAACTGTAACCTCTTTGTACAGACTTTTTACAATAAAATACATATATAAAAATACAATTGAAATAGGGAACTGTACTTGGCTACTCATAGTTCTCAGCAACTGTATTTGTATTTCAGAGTTTTTTGAGTGGTGTGTGTGTATGGAGGGTTAACTTGCCAGTAGTTGAAAAAGGCTATGGAAGGAGGCCTACAAGTTCAGAGACAGACGAGTATATTAAAAGAAGGAAGATGGCATCCAGGAAGATGGCAGAGGAGAAGCTGGAGGCTAAACAAACTCTCACATAGAAAGCAGTTTTAGAGTTCCAGTGAACAGTCCTAAGCCTGAGAATCACACCAAGTGTACCATCACAGGACAGAGAGTTAGGCCAGAGAGGGAAAACCTAGGCAAGGAGAAGGATCTGAGCTCTTGCCAGCAGCCGCCACTGCCGTGGTGGCGGCAGTGGTGGCGGCAGTCGCAGTCGCCATACCTGAATCACAGAGAGTCAGAGACGAAGGAGCCAGACCCAGCAGGCAAGCAGATTCTACTCAACACCAGCAAGAACCAACAAGGAGCGGACATCTTCATCCTGCAGTTCGCAGACCAGAGACGACCCAGGAACCAAGACTTGGCATGAGTAGAAGCCTGACGTCCTCACTCCTTCTCAGGGAGCAGAGGAGAGAAGGCCACCCCTTCCCTCAGTTCCCTCCATCTTGGATACCGATAAAGCTCAGTGGAGCTGCTAGCTCCAACTTGGAAGAAAACTAGAGTCATTTAGCAGGTCACAAGAACCTAAGCTGACCTGCCAGACTCAGTTCAACCCAGGGAAAAGTCATCCAGCTCGGGCGCCAGCTCTAGGAGTGGCTTTCTTCACTGGGTAATCAGAGCCAGAGGCTGCCCCTCCCTTTAGTAGCCTTGACAATCAATTGAAATTCAGTAAACAGAAACCCTGAGAGTGGCTCCAGGCTGGGCTCTGTGAGTTTCTCACACACTAGCCCCCCAGGAAAAGCTGCTGTTTGCTGAAATGCCTCAAATCTACCCAGAACCTAGCCTCATCACAACATCTCCAAACTTGAGGAAAAACCCAACTCCCTCTTTTGTGATACTCAAAGCAGATTTCCCTCCCATTGAACTAACCTGGGAGGAGGATGACAAAATCCTGGGTAAAGCAGAGCATTTTTCTCCCTGTTCGAACAAACTGACTTAAGAAACCAACGAAGCCACAGGACCACAAGCAGACCAGAGACTCCAACAAGGGGCTGGTTATGGACACAAGGGAAATACAGGATTTTTCCCACCCCTCCCCCCAAAAATCAGTGAATTTTTTTTCTTCTTCTTCTTCTCCTTCTTTTTTTTTTGGTACCTTTTATAAAAACAATTTTTTTTCTTTTCTAAAACTTTTTTAATTTTTAATTTTTTACCTTTTTTGAAAAATATTGTTTTCTAGTAATGTTTTTCCTCTTATCATTTTTATTTTAGGGATACATGTGTGTGTGTGTGTGTTTTGCTTTCTTTTTTTTTCTTTCTTTTATTTAAAAAATTTTCTTTTTGTTTTTTGTTTAGCTCAACTGAACTTCTGATCTTTTTTTCTTCCTTTCTTATCCTTTTTACCTTTTCTTCTCTTTCATTCTTCTTTATGTGACTTAATTGTTGTCCTGCACATCCTCATATAAACCCGTAGTTGACTATTTGACTCTATCCCCCATTGTGTACACACTTAATCCACAAATTTATTACTCAATTCAAAACCTCTAAGACTTAAATACCTTAAATAAAAATTTAAAAAAAACTTAGTTGTATTCCAGGAAATTTGCAAATATATTCTATCCACTTAAGTGTAACACCTAAGCAGAAGCGTATATGTACATACCTAAACTCAAACATTACTATTATTTCTCTGTAGAGTAAAAGTTTTTTTTGCATTATATACACATATATGTATATATACATATAATATATATATGACAAGAACATTCTGGACAATTGTTTCTTTTTTGCTCATCTTATTTTACATTTGGAAGTAGTTGCTTTCAGAAATCTTACCCCATTTTATGCATACTGTACATGAATATGAATTTATTATGTGATTTTAAAAGATATGTAGAAAGTTGAAGGACATCGAGGCAGAGGATCCTTTTTGGCATAAATTGAATACATTCTGAAATCATCTTCTTTAGATAGTATCTTCTAATAAACATATTGATAATTGGTATTCTTGTTTATCAAAATAAATAGATATGTCATTCTAAGACAAACTCTATCCTTACAACAATATGGCCAGCTTCACGTCAGAATGGAGACAGAAAAGGAACATGAAAATTTTATGTATCAACAGCAAACTTAACCTTAATCAATTTGCTTTATTAAATTTGCACCAATAAGATTTACTTTTGTAATGTGTTATTATCACTGTTCAGTAGGCACCATTTATGACTACGAGTATTTGCTTTGTTAAAATTTTTTTAAGTTTTTTTCAATTTTTTACTGTGATTAAGTGGTTACATAATATCCCAAATTTCACAGTATTGTGGGATAGTGATGCTTATTTAAAGTCACAAACACATTCTAACTTTCATGGAGCAAATTTTCTATCATCATCTATAACATGAGTTCTATGAGGTTTGCAATACCGTTATTTCTTCCACATTGGGTGATATGTACATTTCTTTTATTTTGCATAGCATCAGCTGTTCCATCTTTCCCACTTGTTCCCTCCTTCCCATCACTGCCATTGAGTTGCTTAGTTCATTTTGGTCAATGTCTAGTGCAGCTGATGGGTACCGCTCTTGTATGTTTTTTTTTCCCTGATTCCCTCTAGTTCTGTGTCATCCTCCTGGTTACCCTCCCGTGTGCACATATATACTATATATGTGATCAGCAGCATGGGGTTATTTAGTAGTGATTTGACCAGAAGAGTGGAAGTCCTTTGTCTCTTAAGTCTTGTTAATTTTGTGGTATCACCTTACATTTTGGATTTAACATCCACTCATCTGGAGACCATGGGCTGTTTGTCTCTTAGTTCTTGGCTTACCTCGCTCACCATGATTTTTCTAGCTCCATCCATTTCCCTGCAAATGCCATTATTTTGTCCCCTCTAATGGCTACATAATATTCCATTGTGTATAGATACCACAATTTTTGGATCCATTCATTTGTGGTGGGACATCTGTGTTGTTTCCATATTTTGACTATTTTGAACAGTGCTGCAATAAACATGGAGGTGCATGTGCCCTTGAATACTGGTTCCTGTTGTTCAGGATATATGCCTAGAAGTGTTATAGATGGATCATAAGGGAGATCAATATTTAGCTTTCTGAGGACTCTCCAGACTGTTTCCAGAGTGGTTGTATAAGTGTACATTCCCACCAGCAGTTTAATAGGGTTCCTCTTTTTCTGCATCCCCTCCAGCATTTGTCATTGGCTGACTAGGATGTGGGCCATTTTGACTCCGGTAAGGTAGTATCTCAGGATATTCTTTATTTGCATTTCCTTCACAACCAGGGATGGTGAACATTTCCTCATGTGTTTCTTTGAAAATTTTATCTCTTCTTCCTGAGAAGTCTCTCTTTATTTCCCTTGCCCATTTAGTAATTAGCTGATAGCTGGTAAATATTTTTTTCCAAGTTAGTCGGCTGCTTTCTAGCTTGGTTGCTATAGCTTTAGCTGTGCACAAACTGTTTATTTTATGGTAGTATTTTTTGTCAAGTCTCTCTCCCATTTGTGATGACCCTGGGACTCTGTTCATGAAGTTTTTACCTGTGCCTATAAGTTTAGCTGTCTCTCCTACTCTGTCCTGCAGTAGTTTCAGATATTCAGGTTGGATGTTAAGGACTTTAATCCATTTTGCTTGATGTTGGTCCATGGTGATAGGCTGGGGTCCACTTTTAGTTTTCTGGATGTCGCTGCCCAGTTTCCCAGTACCAATAGTTGAAGAGGCTGTATTTGTTCTCTGTATGTCTTTGGCTCCTTTATCAAATACCAGATGACTGTAGGTGTGTGGGTTTATTGCTGGATCTTCTATTCTTTTCCATTGGTCTTTGGGTCTGTTTTTGTGCCATTACAATGCTGACTTGGTTATTATGACTCTATAGTAGAGTTTGATGTCTGGCATTGAGATCCTTGCCATGTTGTCTGTTTTGCCTAGAATTGTTTTGGCTATTCTAGGTCTTTTATTGTTCCATATGAATTTATGGACTGTTTTCTGTATTTCATAAATGTACGTCATTGGATTTTAATAGCAATTGCATTGAATTTGTATATTAATTTTAACTGTATTGCCATTTTCACTATGTTAAGTCTGCTATCCAAGAACATGAAAGGTTTTTCCATTTCCTGGTGTCTTCTGTAATTTATTTCTTGAAGTTTTTATAGTTTTCACTGAATAGTTCTTTTACATCTTTGGTTAGGTTAATTCCTAAATACTTTATTTTTGGGGGGGTGGGGAGTATTGTGAATAGTGTTGCTTCCTTCGTTTTCCTTTCTGCTTTTACACTGTTAGTGTACAGGAAGGCGATTTCTTTTTGTGGGTTGATTTTTTTGTCTTGCTACTTTGCCAAAGTGATTTATGGTTTCTAAGAGTTTAGGGATGGAGTGTTGTGGATCATGACGGTATAGTATCATGTCATCTGCAAAAAGGAATAGTTTTAACCTCTTTCCATATGCAGTTCCCTTTAATGTCTTTTTCTTGCCTTGTTGCTCTGGCTAAGGGTTCCAGGACTATATTGAAGAAGCGTGGAGACAGTTGACATCCTTGCCATGTTCCTGATTTTAGGAGAATTGGTTGTTGTTTTTACCCAGTAAGTGTAATATTGGCTATTGTTCTGTCGTATATGGCTTTTTTTTATTGTTTTAAGAACTGTTCCTTATATTCCTATTTTCTCCAGAGCTTTTAATATGAATGAATGTTGTATTTTATCAAAAGCCTTTTCTGTATCTGTGGAGATAATCATGTGATTCTTGACCTTGGCTCTGTTGATGTGTTGAATTACATTTATTGATTTCCATATGTTAAACCGTCCCTGCATCTCTGGGATGAAGCCTACCTGGTTGTAGTGTACAATTTTTTTTATTTGTTTCTGGATTCTGTTAGCTAGAATTTTGTTAAGGATCTTTTCATCTGTGTTCATCAAGGACTTTGGTCTGTAGTTCTCTTTTCTGGTTGGGTCTTTGCCTGGTTTTGGTATGAATCTGATATTGACATCATAGAATGAGTTTGGGACAGCTTTGTCCTCTGTTTCTCTGAAGAGCTTGAGGAGTATGGGTATTAGTTCTTCTTTAAAGGTCTTGAAGAATTCTGTTGTGAATCCATCTGGTCCTGGGCTTTTCCTTGTTGGAAGACTTCTGATTGCTTCCTGTTATCTCGTTGTAAGATATTGGCTTGTTTAAATGATTTATTCTTCTTTGCTCAGTTTGATCAACTTGTATTTTTCTAAAAATGCATCAATTTCTGCTAGGTTTTCTTTCTTTAGAGAGTGAAATATTATTTTTGAAATATTTTTGAAATTATAACTTTTATAATTGTTTGTATATCTTGGGCATTTTTTGTGGCATCCCTGACCTTGTTAATTTGGATTTCCTCTTTTCATTTCTTAATTAATCTTGCCAAAGGTCTATCAATATTATTTAATTTTTCAAAGAACCAGCTTTCTATTTTCTTAATTTTATTTATAATTTTCCTATTCTCTATCTCATTAATTTCCACTCTTAATTTGATTATCTGGCTCCAACTAGTAACTTTAGGTTCCATTTTTTAATGTTTTTCTAGCTGTTTTAATTGCAACATGAGATTATTTACTTGGTCTATTTCTATTTTTTTGATGTGACACTGAATGCAATAAATTTGCCCCTCAGGACTGTTTTTGCTGTGTCCCATGTTTCTTTGTGATGTGTCTTCATTTTCATTGAATTGTAGGGACTTTTCAATTTCTTCTCTAATTTCTTCTGTTACCCAAGTTTTGCTTAGAAGTGTGCTTTTCAATTTCCATGTTTTTGAGTAATTTCTGTGGTATGATTTGTTATGGAGAGCTAGCTTGATTCCACTGTGGTAGGATAGGATAAAGGGGATTATGTCAATCCCCTTGTATTTGCTTAAATTCCTTGCATGAACTATGACATAGTCAATTTTGGAGAAAGTTCTATGACCTGCTAAGAAGAGGGTGAAATATTCGGTAGATGTCAGTTAGTTTTGCTTGAAGTATGGTTTCATTTAATTCGATAGCTTCTTGGCCAATCCTCTGGTTAGTAGACCTGTCCTTTGGTGAGAGTAGGGAGTTAAAGTCTCCTAGTATTATCATATTGGGATCTATTTTATTCTGTAAGTTTGAGAGTATTTGCTTAAAATATTTGGGTACTCCGATGTTTGGGGAGTATAAATTGATAATGGTAATCCTCCTCTTGGATTGTTCCCTGTATTAATATGTAATGTACTTCCTTATCTTTTTGTATTGATTTTAATGAGAAGTTTATTTTGTCAGATATCAAGATAGCTACTCCTGTTTCCTTACTGGGGGCATTTGATTGGTAGATCCTTTTCCAATCCTTCACTCTGAGTTTGTTTGTGTGTTTGGCTGAGAGGTCGGTCTCCTGAAGGCAACAGATGGAGGGGTTAAGTTTACTGATTCAATCTGCAGTTCTTTTGCTTTCGATTGGTGAATTAAGTCCGTTAATATTTAAGAATATTATTGAGAGATGCATTGTGATCCCTGTCATTCCTTTTTCCCTTTTCTTCTTTCCTTTCCTCCTGTGCTTACTCTTAGACTTCTATTAATAACTGTTTGGTGAGGGTCCCCTTCTTGGTTGCTTTCTTCAGGTTGTGTACCCCGTCTTAATATTCTTTGTAATGCTGGTTTATTGCTTATGAATTCATTTAGTTTTCCTTTACTATTAAAAATGTTCAATTCTGCATCGAATGTGAATGCTAGCTTTGCCGGGTATATTAATCTGGGCTGGCAGTTGTTGGTTCTCAGGACTTGGATGATACTTTCCCAGGCCTTTATTACATTCATTGTCTGTGTGGAGAGATCTGCAGTGATTCTATTTTTTTCCATTGTAGTATAGCTCCATCTTTATTTTTGCTGCATGCAAGATAGTTCCCTTATTATTCAGCTTTATCATTTTTAGTATGATATGTCTAGAAGTGTTTTTCCTGGGAGCCTGCTTGTTAGATGTTCTATTTGCTTGTTATGTAGGTAAGATGTTCTTTTTTTAAGATGGGGAAATTTTTCATTGATAATCTTGTTGAATAGATGTTGCATTTCCTTGTTTTGATATTCCTCACCTTTGTCCATTCCTATATGGAGATTAAATTGGCACTATCTGCTTGCTATTGGATTTCTCTTTGGCAAAATTTAAGTGATTTTTCCAAAAGCTGTGATTTTTTGTTCCAGTTGGTTTAGTTTGTCTTCTGTCTCTGACACCCTCAATACCATTTTGTTCACTCTTTTAACTGTGGCTTCCATTGTGGTTTGCATGGAGGAAATGGACTCATTTAGAGATTTAATGTTGGTTCTCAAAGTACTAATCTCACCTTTTAGTGGGGTGTGTATTCCCTCTATTTTTGTGTGCACCTCCTGTTTGAGACCCTGAATCTCTTTTGATAGTTTGTCCTTGTGTTCTTTAAATTTCTGGTCTATTTCTCACTTTAATTCTTGAGTCATTGCCTCCAGCATCTCTTGGATGTAGCTTTTGCCTTCCATATCTGCTTTGCTCCCATTGGGGCATTCCCCTGGTTGGGTGCTTTCTTTTGGGGGTAGCTTGCTATCCTGGGTGTTGATAAACCTTGTAATTTTTCTCTGTGAATTTCGCATGGGGACTCAGGGATTATTGGTGACTAATGTAAAATTTTGTTTTGGTAAATAGGTGTCTGTCTTTGGTTGGTTGCTGTTTCTGAGCTGGCAGAGAGAATCTGTACCTGGTCTCAGTTCTGTTGGTTGCCAACCTCCAGCTGCTGGACTGTCTCATGTAGGGCTGTAGGCTCTCTGCTGAATATCATGGGCAATTCTCACCTTTAGAAGGACTGAGTGACCTAGACTGCTCCTGTTTACTCCTACAGGTGCTCTTGTTGAGGTCGAATGTGCTGGATGTATTCTCCCAGTTGCTGGAGTCTACTATGGGCTCCTGATTATTTTTTTTGTCGGTTGTTAGCCTCAACTTTAGGCTTGGTCACTGTCTCTCAGTTCTTCAGCTCAAGGCTGGTGCCCTACCATTTGATCCACACTGCCACTTCAGGCCCTTTCTGCTTATGTGGTGCTGATGAATCAGATCCAAGGCCTCGTGCACACAAGGCAAGCACTCTGACACTGAGCCACCTATTATCAAGTGCTGGCAGCTTGAGTTGTCCACTTTCCAGCCTGGGATATGTGGGTCAGTTCTGGTGGAGTTTGGGCTTCTAGTTTTCTTGCCCTGCACCCAGGTTTTTTGGTGTCATGGGTGTGATTCCCAGGTGGTGCGATTCCCTGTTCCCAAGTTCCCCCCCTCCCACTGAGGTGTATGCTCAGCTTCTGAGGTCAACGTTAGTGACAACTACAGTTTCTAAATGAGAAATACCCTCAATTTTCTCTCTGAATTTCCTAAAGAAGTGATCCCCAAAGTCCGTTTGCTTAGCAAATGGTATTTCCCAATTATTATCTTAGGCAGCACCATTTAAAGTGACTCCATGATAATTCAACTATCATAACCTCATACCTAAGATAACTGGCTGTTTAAATTATAATTCTTCTTTTAAGGAATAATTAAAATAGTCTAGAAATGTGTGTTGAGAGGACCTGTGAAAATATGGAAGCCAAATTGACACTTTCCATTTTGTCTGAAATATTGTTTAAAACATTGCTTAATTCTATGTGATGAACTCTATTAATATGTATGCTTAACCTTTTCTACACTCTTATCGACTTATTTGAGTAATTCTTTGTTATGCATGTTTTTGAAGTATTTGTTTGGACATGGTGCAATCTCTTTTCAACCTCTACTTCCTTGGTTTCAAAACAACATATTTTTTCTTACACTAATTAGAGAAGCATCAGTGTTCCCATTATTGAAATAGGAATAACCCAAACATACATATGCGAAGTATGTCATCTTGTAATAATATTTATAATAAATCATATTTTTACTTAGCTCCAGCCTACACTACTGTCTTCCTCTAATACACTAAGATAACATTTATGTTCTCTAGCATATGAAGGTGTTGCAATTATTGATGTCCCCTTTCAGATGTCAGTCTTCAGAAACTCTTTATATTACTGTTGAATTGCTATACATAGGTGACATTCATATATTTATAAAAATATAGCTAATTTTATGTCATTTTATATCTTCCCTATTATCACTTAATATTATTGCAATGACTACTGCACAAACATTTTCATGTTTCACACATCCTAAAAGAAGAAAGCTTTTCTCTAACTAAACATAGAGTTAATGATAGATTTTTTTATTATATCACGTCAAAATTTTGCATATGTTGTATAACTCTCTAGTCAATTCATATCAGTCTATTCATCAAAGGAATACATATCTCTTTACATTTTGATGTACAAAAGTTTAAGAAATATGTAAATATGTAGAGTAGTCAGATAAAATCATGAATAAAGTACTCCCACATTTAGTAATGTTCTATTGTATTTTTATATCACATCCTGACATAATTTTTCAGTCTGTAATTCCTGAGAGTACAGTTGGGCTTATGAATGAGGTGTGTTTGAAAAGTGTTACAAACTTTTGCAGAAGCTTGTTTGTTCACCATAATGCTTACTTTGAAAAGGTAAACTTAAACCATAGAAATATTGCAATCACTAGTGTTACAACAATATGGAAACACCATATGTAAGAGCAATATGCAAAAGGCAATATGTTAGACATGATTTTTACAATTTGGGTAGTGGGATACTGGAGATGGAAGAGAGAGAGCAATGAAGGGGATCACATGTATCACCAGTATTTTACTCAGTCCCTTACTGATTTAATGATACCCTCTCTGGATCTTACCTTGAGAATAAAATTAAAATTTAACAAAAGGTGGACTTAAATCATATAACTGATGGAAAGTCGAGTACAGAGCTCATTTTGAACGTGATGACAATGACTATTAATAATTCATTTAATTCTAATTTTGAAATTAGGTACTTTTTATATATAAGACAAAGAGAACATAAAAGACGTTAGACAGATTACATAAGCCTGTGCCCCTCGCCACCATCACTCCCCCCCCCCCCCCCCCCCGCTGAGGGCAGCCACGAGCCGAGTGGGGGGTGGGGGACGGGCGCTCCCGGCACCCGGCCATGAGGCTGAGGGTCTGCAGCAGCAGCCGCAGTGGTTTCTTCTGCCCGAGAGAAGAGGGTAGCGGCGAGCACAGTTCAGGGAGAGGCCCATCTACACAGCTGCCTGAGCAGGGCCTCCTCCATGGGCTTGGCAAGGTGTAGGCATGGCACAGCCCGTCCCGGCCTCCTCCTTGGCTCTCGGAGCTGGCGATTTCCCTGCCCAGCATCCCAGCTATGCCTCTGCTGTCCACTGCTGCACGACATGAGGTGGTGGTGGTGCCAGCCTGCCTCTCCGCTCGGGTGAGCTCAGTGCAGTCATTGGATGGCAGCGGTGGCGCAGAGTACAGCTGCAGGAGTAGTGCGGAGCGGGTGGGGAGGAGGCCCGGGAGGAGGCACCACCGGGAGGAGTTGAGTGTTCTCCTAGCATCCTCCTCTCCTCCATTTTACCCCTGCCTCCTAGTAGCAGGGAAGACAGGAAGACAGCGCCGAGAAGGAAAGGCTGATGGCGGCAACATAGCCTTGACAGACCTCTGCTGGGCAGTGGCCGGCTGGGGTGGGCTGGGGACTAAGCCTCTTCAGCTGTGAGTTCCCTGGGATTCTCCACATCAGATGCAATTGCGGGAAGTTCGCATTTGCCCCTACTGAGATCACATCCTTCTCCCAGCCACTGCCAGGCAGCAAAAAGAAAAAGGAATGGAGACCACACAAAGCCCACTCCCCCCTCCCTCCATAGGGGGCAGGGATCCCCAGCTTAAGAAGAGATTTCATGAGAATTCCCCGTTCCCTGCCTCAATCTGCGAAAGAAGTAGAAATGGCTGAGAAAGTAGTGAAACCAGGGCCTCCTACAGCCAACTGACCTAAACTCTCCTTTTCGTGGTCTGCCAGAGACGACACAGATTTTGGCTCTCTGTTTGATCTGGAATAGGACTTACCAGATTAATTAATCAATTCTACAGAATTGGGACTAACCAATGGTGGTGATATTAGTCAGCTTCAGACAAGTCTGGGCATAAAGATCAATCACCTATGAGGGAAAACATTAGAATCACCTCAGATTTCTTAGCAGACACAATTAAAGCAAAAAGAGCCTGGAATGATGTATGCCATGCCCTAAAGACAAACAATTATCAACCAAGAATGCCGTGCCCAGCTTAACTCTTCTTCATAATCAAAGGTCAAAAAAAACCCTTCAAGATCAAAGAAAAACAGACACAATATATCTCCACCAAACCTTCCCTACAAGATACTTAAATATGTCCTACACATAGAAAACCAATACAACATAAATGCCAAGAAACCCTACCAAACTGAGAATCCAAGAACCATAGGAAGAACCCAGTTGCCACAGCCCCCAAGAAGGTGGATAAAATGGCAGAAACACACAAATACCTCTCGGTCCAATCTCTCAACCTTAAGAGTTAACTGTCCAATTAAATGAAATAGACTGTCTAGTTGGATGAAAAAGCAAGATGCTTCTATCTGCTGCCTTCAGGAATCACACGATACCCATAAAAATAAAAACATGTTGAAAGTGAAAGGCTGGAAAAAAAATCTACCAACAAACAGTGCCCATAAGCAGGCAGGAGTTGCTATCCTAATATCAGATGAAGTAGACTTCAAATTAAAATTAGTGAGAAAAGATAAAGAAGGTCGCTACCAACTAATTAAGGGATCTCTCTTTCAGGAGGATATTACAATTCTACATAATCTATTCGCCAAACTATGGACCACCCAAATTTATCCAAAAAACACTACTTTCCCTCAAAACTCACATAGATCCAAAGACATTAATTGTTGGGGACTTTAACACATCACTATCCGCAGTAGATAGATCAACTTGACAAAAATTCAACAGAGAAACTGCAGATCGAAACAACTGCATAGATCATCTAGATTTAACACACATCTACCAAATATTTCACCATTCAGAATACACGTTTTTCGTGGCAGCCACATTTTAGGTGACCACATTTTAGGTCACAAAGCAAACGTCCAAATTCAGAAACATTGAAGTTATATCTTGCATTCTCCCAGACTACAAGGGAATAAAATTAGAACTCAACACAAAAAGCCGTCGGTAACACATGGAGGCTGATCAACACACTGTTGAATCACCAGTGGGTAACCGAAGAGATTAGGAATGAAATTCAAATGTTTATGATATTCAACAAAAATGAGCACACAAATTACCAGCTCCTCTGGGAAACAGCAAAGGCAGTACTCAGAGGCAAGTTTATAGCTCTCAGTTCCTACATCAACAAATTGGAGAGATCTGAAATCAACAATTTAATGAGACATTTGAGCTTCATTGAAAAAGAGCAGCAAGATAAACCTCAATCAAGTAGATGGAAAGAAATAATTAAAATTAAATCAGAATTAAATGAATAAGAATCCAAAAAAAAAACACAGAAAGAATCAACAAAACAAAGAGTTGGTTCTTTGAAAAAATTAACAAAATTGACAGATACTTAGCAAATCTTATAAGAAAAAGAAGAGAACAAACTCAAATAAATAAACTCAGAGATGAGAATGGAAACATCACCACAGAAACAAGCAAGATTCAGAACATCATAAGAGAATACTTCTCAAAACTTCATGTTAATAAGTTTGAGAACTTGGCAGAAATTGACCTTTTCCTAGCAAATATCGACATGCTGAAACTAAACAAAGATGAATTAAACCATCTTAACAGGCCCATATCAAGCATTGAAAGACAAACAGCAATAAGAGACCACCCCCCTTCTAAGAAAAGCCCAGGACCAGATGGTTTTACAGCAGAATTCTACAAGGCCTTCAAAGCAGAGCTCACACCAATTCTCCTCCAACTCTTCAATGAAATTGAAAGACAAAGTTCACTACCAAACTCATTCTATGAAACCATCATAACCCTCATCCCCAAACCAGAGATTCATCAAAGAAATAGAAATATAGACCCATTCCTTTGATAAACATTGATGCAAAACTTCTCAACAAAATTTTGGCCAATCGACTTCAACAATTCATTCAAAAATCATACACCATGATCAAAGAGGATTCATTTCAAGGATGCAAAACTGGTTCAATATATGCAAATCAATTAATGTAATTCATCACATCAATAAGCGCAATGAACCACGTGGTTATCTCAAAAGATACAGAAAAAGCATTTGACAAGATCCACTATCCCTTTCTGCTGAAGGTTCTGGAAAAATTAGGAATCCAGGAAACATCCCTCAATACAATAAAGGCTTTATATGACAAACGTACAAGCAGCATTATACTTAATGATGAAATATTAAAGCCATATCCTCTTAACTCAGGAATGAGACAAGCATGTCCGCTCTCTCCACTTCTCTTCAATTTAGTATTAGAGTACCTAGCTACAGCAATAAGACAAGAGGCAAACATAAAGGGGATCCAAATAGAGATAGAGGAAGTAAAACTCTCAACTTTGCAGATGACATGATCTTGTATTTAAAGAATCCCATAGACTCCACTCCCAAATTACTCAAACTGATTCAAAGCTTTGGCAAAATAGCAGGGTATAAAATTAATCCTCAAAAATCACTTTTCTGTATGCCAACAATGAGAAAAGTGTGGCTGAAATTAGGAAAGCAACTCCCTTCATAATAGCCCCACCAAAATAAAATACTTCGGACTTAACTTAAACCAAAGAAGTGAAGCACCTCTCTGATGAAAACATTAAAAACCTATAAAAGGAAATCAAAACAGAACTTAGAATGTGGCGAAATCTCCCATGGGATTGGAAGGATCAACATCATGAAAATCGCAAAATTTACCAAAGCTATATACAAATTCAATGAGATACCTATCAATAGTCCAACCTCATTCTTCAAGGAAATAGAACAGGCAATCCAAAATTCATATGGAACAATAAAAGTCCCCAAATAGCAAAAATGATCCTTAACAAAATGAACAATGTTGTATGAATATCAATACGAATTTCAAACTCTACTACAAAGCTATAATAATCAAAACAACTCAGTACTGACACAAGAACAGACCTCAAGACAAATGGAATAGACTTGAAAACCCAGAAATGAATCTACCAATCTTTAGCCTTCCAATCTTTGATAAGGGAGCTAAAAAAATAGAATGGAAGAAAGACACCCTCTTCAGTAAATGGTGCTGTCAAAATTGGTTAACTACTTGTACAAAACAAAAGCTAGATCCTTATATATCTTCATGCACCAGAATCAACTCCAAATGGATCAAAGACCTCAGAGTCAAAGCAGATACTCTGAAAATATTACAGGATGGAATAGGAGAAACCCTTAGCACAGGCTGAAATATTCTTTTTTTTTTATTTTTTTTTTATTTTTTTTTTAATTTTATTTTATTTTATTTGAGAACATACTGTACAGAGGGGTTACAATTACATGGGCAGGATAATGCATACATTTCTTACCAAGCATTGCAGCCTCCTCCTTTGTTTACCCTTCACCTCCCTTCCCAGCCTCCCCCCTCCCTCCCAACCAATCATACCCCCCTCCCCCCCCCCACCGACATTGTAAAGCTGGTTTTGACATGACATTTTGTACTTCTCATTGTTGCAACAGGTCCACCTGAATCCTTAAACGACTTGTTTGTCCCCATATCCTCCACATGTTATACTGACATCAAATATAGTGAAAGCGGGGGTTACACTGTGGGGGAGGGACCTACAAAGCAACAAAGAAATAATCTTATAAGTGCGTTAGAAACACATGCATGAAAGAAACAAAAACATTAAAATACATGTTTGAGGTTTTGTTTTCCTAACATCACATTATCTGACTTTTTCCGCTTGACTCATACCTATACTAGATATTGCAAATAAGGGAAACCATGGGACCTATGTTTCTTTGGGCCTGGCTTACTTCACTTAATATAATTTTTTCCAAGCCTTTCCATTTCCTAACAAATGGGGCAATGTCATTCTTTCTGATGGAGGCATAGAATTCCATTGTGTATATATACCACATCTTCTTGATCCATTCATCTACTGAGGGGCATCTGGGTTGGTTCCATGTCTTAGCTATGGTAAATAATGCTGCAATAAACATAGTTGTGCTGGTAGCTTTAGTGTGACCTTGTTTGTGATCATTTGGGTAAATGCCCAAAAGTGGGATTGCTGGGTCATTGGGGAGCTCTATGTGGAGTCTTTTGAGGAACCTCCATACTGCTTTCCAAAGTGGTTGAACAAGTTTACATTCCCACCAACAATGAAGTAAGGTTCCTTTCTGTCCACATCCCCTCCAGCATCTGTTGTTGTTAGAGTTCTTGATTTTTGCTGTTCTAACTGGAGTGAGGTGATATCTCAATGTTGTTTTGATTTGCATTTCTTTTATGGCTAGGGATGTTGAACATTTCTTCATGTGTCTATTGGCCATCCTTCTTTCTTCTTCAGAGAAGCTTCTCTTTAAGTCTTTCGCCCACTTACTTATTGGGCAGTTGTTTCTTTGAGGATTTGTTGTTGGGGGGTTTAATTTTTTGAGTTCCAAGTATATTTTAGATATGAGACCCTTGTCCGTTGTATGGCTAGTAAAGATCCTCTCCCAGTCCGTGGGCTTTCTATTGATCTTGCTAGCTATGTCATTTGCCCTGCAGAAGCTCTGCAACCTTATACAATCCCATTTGTCCAGCCTTTCTTTGATTTGTTGTGTTTCCGGGTCTCTATTCAGAAAATTTCGGCCTGAGCCAAGGAGACCCAGGGTTTCTCCTATTCCATCCTGTAATGTTTTCAGAGTGTCTGCTTTGAGTTCAAGGTCTTTGATCCATTTGGAGTTGATTCTGGTGCAGGGTGATATATAAGGATCTAGCTTTAGTTTTCTACATGTAGTTAACCAGTTTTGCCAGCACCATTTACTGAAGAGGCTGTCTGTCTTCCATTCTATTATTTTAGCTCCCTTATCGAAGATTAGATGGCTATAGGTCTGTAGGTTCATTTCTGGGTTTTCAATTCTATTCCATTGGTCCTGAGATCTGTTCTTATGCCAATACCAAGCTGTTTTGATTACTATGGCTTTATAGTAGAGTTTGAAATTTGGTATTGATATTCCTCCAGCAGTGTTCTTTCCGTTGAGGAGCGTTTTTGCTATTCGGGGTCTTTTATTGTTCCATATGAATTTTTGGATTGCCTCTTCTATTTCCTTGAAGAATGAGGGTGGAATTTTGATAGGTATTGCGTTGAATTTGTAGATAGCCTTGGGAAGTATTGCCATTTTCACGATGTTAATCTTTCCAATCCAGGAGCATGGGAGGTTTTGCCATGTTTTAAGTTCTGTGTTGATTTCCTTTTTCAAGATTTTAAAGTTTTCATCATAGAGGTCCTTCACTTCTTTAGTTAAGTTAATTCCTAGGTATTTTATTTTTTGTGGGGCTATTACAAATGGAGTTGCTTTCCTAATTTCAGCCACACTTTTCTCATTGTTGGCATACAGAAAAGCCATTGATTTTTGGGGGTTAATTTTATAACCTGCTACTTTGCCAAAGTTTTGAATCAGCTTGAGTAATTTGGGAGTGGAGTCTATGGGATTCTTTAAATACAAGATCATGTCATCTGCAAAGAGGGAGAGTTTTATTTCTTCTTTCCCTATTTGGATCCCCTTTATGTCTGCATCTTGTCTTATTGCTGTAGCTAGGCATTCTAATACTAGATTGAAGAGAAGTGGAGAGAGTGGGCATCCTTGTCTTGTTCCTGAGTTAAGAGGAAATGGCTTTAGTTTTTCACCATTGAGTATAATGCTGGCTGTAGGTTTGTCATATACAGCCTTTATTGTATTGAGGAATGTTCCATGGATTCCTAATTTTTCCAAAACCTTCATCATAAAGGGGTGTTGGATCTTGTCGAATGCTTTTTCTGCGTCTATTGAGATAAACATGTGGTTCTTAATCTTGCTCCTGTTGATGTGATGAATAATATTAATTGATTTGCGTATATTGAACCAGCTTTGCATCCCTGAAATGAATCCTGTTTGATCGTGGTGTATGATTTTTTG
This sequence comes from Dipodomys spectabilis, assembly GCF_019054845.1. Lineage (NCBI taxonomy): Eukaryota > Metazoa > Chordata > Mammalia > Rodentia > Heteromyidae > Dipodomys > Dipodomys spectabilis. The sequence continues at coordinate 848,561 of NW_024871049.1, forward strand.
GATGAATTGTTGAAGGCGATTGGCCAAAATTTTGTTGAGAAGTTTCGCATCAATGTTCATCAAAGAAATGGGTCTATAGTTCTCTTTCTTTGCTGAGTCCCTGCCTGGTTTTGGGATGAGGATTATGATGGCTTCATAGAATGTGTTCGGTAGTGAGCTTTCTCTTTCAATTTCATTGAAGAGTTGGAGGAGAATTGGTGTGAGCTCTGCTTTGAAGGCCTTGTAAAATTCCGCTGTAAAACCATCTGGTCCTGGACTTTTCTTAGCTGGGAGGTCTCTTATTGCTGTTTCTATTTCAATGCTTGATATGGGCCTGTTAAGATAGTTTACCTCATCTTGGTTTAGTTTTGGCATGTCAATATTTGCTAGGAAGAGGTCCATTTCTGTCAAGTTCTCAAACTTATTAGCATAAAGTTTTGAGAAGTATTCCCTTATAATGTTCTGAATCTTGCTTGTTTCCGTGGTAATGTTTCCATTCTCATCTCTGAGTTTATTAATTTGGGTTTGTTCTCTTCTTTTTCTGATAAGATTTGCTAAGGGTCTGTCAATTTTGTTAAGTTTTTCGAAGAACCAACTCTTTGTTTTGTTGATTCTTTCTATAGTTTTTTTGGATTCTAATTCATTTAATTCTGATTTAATTTTGATTATTTCTTTCCGTCTACTGGATTGGGGTTTATCTTGCTGCTCTTTTTCAAGGAGGTTTAGATGTGTCATTAAATTGTTAGTTTCAGATCTCTCCAATTTGTTGATGTAGGAGCTCAGAGCTATAAACTTGCCTCTGAGTACTGCCTTTGCTGTGTCCCAGAGGAGCTGGTATTTTGTGTGTTCATTTTTGTTGAATAGCATGAACATTTGAATTTCCTTTCTAATCTCTTCCATAACCCACTCATGATTCAGCAGTGTGTTGTTCAGCCTCCATGTGATACCGGACTTTCTTTGGTGGCTTTTGGTGTTGAGTTCTAACTTTATTCCCTTGTGGTCAGAGAGAATGCAAGGTATAACTTCAATGTTTCTGAATTTAGACAAGTTTGCTTTGTGGCCTAAAATGTGGTCTATTTTAGAAAACGTTCCATGTGCTGCTTAGAAAAACGTGTATTCTGATGCTGCTGGGTGAAATGTTCGGTAAATGTCTGTTAAGTCTAGTTGATCTATGCAGCTGTTTAGATCTGCGGTTTCTCTGTTGAGTTTTTGCCCAGTTGATCTATCTAGTGGGGAGAGTGGTGTGTTAAAATCCCCAACGATTAATGTCTTTGGATCTATATGGGATTTGAGGGAAAGTAGTGTTTCTTTGATAAATTTGGGTGCTCCATTGTTTGGCGAATAGATATTTAGAATTGTAATATCCTCCTGAAGGAGAGATCCTTTAATTAGTATGTAGCGACCTTCTTTATCTCTTTTCATGAATTTTAATTTGAAGTCTATTTTATCTGATATTAGGATTGCAACTCCCGCCTGTTTATGCGGTCTGTTTGCTTGGTAGATTTTGTTCCAGCCTTTAACATTGAAAATGTGTTTGTTTTTATGGGCAAGATGTGACTCCTGCAGGCAGCAGATAGAAGGGTCTTGTTTTTTAATCCAACTAGACAGTCTATGTCGCTTAATTGGAGAGTTCAGTCCGTTAACATTAAGAGATAGGACTGAGAGGTATTTGGGAGTTCCTGCCATGTTATCTACCTTCTTGGGGGCTGCGAAAACTGGGTTCTTCCTATGGTTCTTGGATTCTCAGTTTGGGTGCAGTTTCTTGGCCTTTATTGCGGTCTTGTTGGTTTTCTATGTGTAGGACATCTTTAAGAATCTTTTGTAGGGCTGGTTTGGTGGAGATGTATTGTTTCAATTTTTCTTTGCTATGGAAGGTTTTTATTTGGCCTTCAGTCATGAAGGAGAGTTTAGCTGGGTACAGTATTCTTGGTTGATAGTTGTTTGTTTTTAGGGCATGGCATACATCATTCCAGGCTCTTCTTGCTTTGATTGTCTCTGCTGAGAAATCTGAGGTGATTCTAATTGGTTTCCCTTTATAAGTGATTACCCTTTTCTCCCTGACAGCTTTAAGGATCTTTTCATTGTTCTGAGTTGATCCTGTGTGGATTATAATGTGACGGTGGGATGTCCTATTCTGGTCTGGTCTATTTGGGGTTCTAAAGGCTTCTTGTATCTGGACAGGCCTATCTTTTTGCATGTTTGGGAAGTTCTCTGCTAGGATCCTGTTAAACAGATTTCCTAGACCATTAACTTCTGTTTCTAGGTGTTCCTCTACACCCATTATCCTTAGATTAGGCCTTCTGATGGTGTCTTCCAGGTGTTGGATAGATCTATCATATTTCTTGGACTTGTCTTGTATGGTTGTATGTTCTTTCTCTATAATATCTAGGCTGTCTTCAATCCCTGAGATTCGATCTTCTGCATGGTCTAACCTGCTGTCAAGACTCTCTATTTTGTTTTTTATCTCTTTTCCTTCTAGTTGGTCAGCTTTGATGGCTTCAAGTTCTTTGTTGAAGCTCTGTTTTACGTCTTGTATGAATTTCTTTACTTCCTTAATTTGGTGTTCAGTGTTTGTCCTCAAATCACTTAGTTGATTGGTTATGGTTTCTTTGGGCTCCCATTCCTTCTGTTGGGTTCCATTCAGCATTCCCTTTGTGGTCTCCCTGACTTCCTTCAGCTCTTTGTTAATGGATTCCATGAATGCCTTTAGTGATCTTTGTGTGTTCTCTACCTGGTCTCTCAATTCCTGTATTACTCTTTGATTAGCTTCCTCCCGTTCGTGGGATTCCTGCAGATCTCTTTGAGTGTTCTCAGCCTGCTCACGCCATTCCTCCCTTTCTCTTTGAGTATTCTCAAGTTGTTCGCGCAAATCCTGTATCAGTTTTTGAGTAGCTTCCTCACGCTTATGATATTCCTGTATAAACTTCTGGGATGCCTCCTCTCTCTCCCTATCACGCTCATACAGAGTCCTTTGTACGTTGTCAAACTTTTCATTTATCATGTTTGCCACCAGTGTTTGTAGAGCTGTTTGGGAACTCTCCTCTGGATTATTCATTATCTGTTCTAACCCCTGATTATCAGGATTGGGAATTGAGATACCCGAATTTGCCATTTTTCTTGTGTTTTTCCGGCTTACTCTGCCCATTTGAGATGAAGATAGCACCAGTTTTGTGCTAGAACACTATCTTAAGGCAACCATCAACCAAAGTTTGCATTTGTACAGTCAATAGTCTATAGATACAATCTAGTTCAACAGATACATCTATTCGACATCAAACAACTATATGTTAAAGGACTTCGAACCGCAGAGAAGAATTTGGAAAGCCAGAAATTATTAGGGTTAGGAAGAGATGTGGGTAAAAAATAGGAATAGATTGGTGTGGGGAGGCACAGGGAGAGTTAACTATGTCCTAATCACAATGCAGGAAATAGGTTGGGTAGGATGTAAGTAGAGAGAGAGAGAGAAAGAAGAAAGGGAAAGGGGAATGAAAAGAGACCAGAAAAAAAATAGAAACGTAAAAATTAATGTTATTTTAGAGATTAAAAGACCATCTATTTATAGAGGAATATGAATATGTTGAGAGAAAGGGAGGGACATAGAGGAGATGAGAAAAACTTTAAAAAAATGCTTAAAATATTGTATAGGTATAAAGTACTGCTATTAGTGAATTTAAGTCTCAGAGGTTTTGAATTGAGTAATAAGTTTGTGGATTAAGTGTGTACACAATGGGGGATAGGGTCTACTGGTTAACTACGGGTTTATCTGAGGATGTGCAGGACAAGAGTTAAGTCACATAAAGATGAACAAAGGGGAAAAGATGGAAAGGATAGGAAAGTGAGAAGAAAAGATCAGAAGTTCAGTAGAGCTAGAAAAAAAAAACAAAAAGATAATTAAGAATGAAAGAAAAAGAGAAAGAAGACAAGAAAAGAAAAGAAAACACACATTCACGTATTCCTAAAATAAAAATTATAAGAGGAGAAAAAAAAAAAAGTTAATGGAAAGCAATTATTTTTTCAGAAGAGGCAAAAATTAAAGATTAATAAAAGTTTTAGAAAAGCAAAAAAATTTTTTTATATATATATATAAGGTAACAAAAAAACGAAAAAAAAAAACAAGAAAAAGAAAAAAAGAAAAGAAGAAGAAGAAAAAAAAAGTTCTTTGATTTTTTTGGGGGGGGGGAGGGGTGGGAAGAGTCCTGTACCTCCCTTTTGTCTGTAACCAGAGTCTGGTTGGAGTCTCTGGTCAGCTTGAGGTCCTGTGGCTTGATTGGTTTCTTAAGTCAGTTTGTTGGAACAGGCAGAAAAATGCTCTGCTTTACCCAAGATTTTGAGATCCCCCTCCCAGGTTAGTTTACTGGGAGGGTGATCTGCTTTGAGAATCACAAAAGAGGGGGATGCAGTGATGAGGCTAGGTTCTGGGTAGAGTTGAGGCCTTTCAACGAACAGTAGCTTTTCCCTGGGGCTATTTTGTGAAAAAAAACTCACAGCACCCAGCCTGGAGCCATTCTCAGGGTTTCTGTTTTTCAATTGATTGTGGTGGCTGCTAGAGGGAGGGGCAGCCTCTGGCTCTGGCCACCCAGCGAGGAGAGCCACTCCAATGGCTGGTGCCTGAGCTGGGCGACCCCTCCCTGGATGGAACTGAGTCTGTGAGGTCACCTCGCCGCCAAGTTCCTGTGACCTGCCAAATGACTAGCTCTATTCCAAGGCCTGAGCTGGAGCTAGCCGCTCCTCCGAGCTTTGTCGGTATCCAAGATGGAGATCACCGGTGCTGGCGGGGGAGGGGTGGCCTTCCCTCCTCTGCTCCCAGAGGAGTGAGGAAGTGGGGCTTCTACTCACGCGGAGTCATGGATCTTGGGTCGTCTCTGGTCTGCAAAGTGCAGGATGAAGTTGTCCGCTCCTTGTCGGTTCTTGCTGGTGTTGAGTAGAATCCGCTCCACCGCTGGGTCTGGCTCCTTCGTCCCGGACTGCGTCTCAGGTATGCCTCCGCGGCGGTGGTCGCCGCTGCGACCCTGCCGCCGCAGCAGCAGCTGCTCAGATGTGTCTGCTTGGCTTCCCCTCTCTTGACTAACTCTCTGTCCTGTGATGGCACACTTGGTGTGATTCTCTGGCTTGGGACTGTTCACTGGAACTCTGAAACTGTTTTCTATGCAAGAGCTTGTTCAGATTCCAGCTTCTCCTCCGCCATCTTCCCGGAACTCTTGAAATATTCTTAAAAAGAGACCCAGAAACAACAAATCAAAGAAAGTTTGGACAAATGGGATTGCATGGACAAATGGGATTCCATGAAATTGCAGCCCTTCTGCATGGCAAAGTACATAGATAGCAAGATCAATAGAAAGCCCACGGATTAGGAGAAGATCTAAAATATACCTGGAACTCAAAAAATTAAATCCCCAACAATAAATTCTCAAAGAAACAACAATCAAATTAATAAGTGGGCTAAAGACTTAAGGAGAAACTGCTCTGAAGAGGAAAGGAAGGATGGCCAATAGACATATAAAGAAACGTTCGACCTCTCTAGCCATAAAAGAAATGCAAAACAAAGCAACATTGAGATACCACCTCACCCCAGTTAGAATGGCAAAAATCAAGAACTCTAATAACAACAGATACTGGAGGGGATATGTACAGAAGAGAACATTACGGCATTGTTGGTAGGAGTGTAAACTTATTCAACTGCTTTGGAAAGTAGTATGGAGGTTCCTCAAAAGAATCCATATAGAGCTCCCCTATGACCCAGCAATCCCACTTTTGGGCATTTGCCCAAATGATCACAAACAAGACCATACTAAAACTACGAGCACAACTATGTCTATTGCAGCATTATTTACCATAGCTAAAATATAGAACCAACTCAGATGCCCCTCAGTAGATGAATGGATTAAGCAAATGTGGTATATACACACAATGGAATTCTATGCCTCCATCAGAAAGAATGACATTGTCCCATTTGTTAGGAAATGTAAAGTGTGGGAAAAAATTATATTAAGTGAAGTAAGCCAGACCCCCAAAAATATAGGTCCCATGATTTCCCTTTGCAATAACTAGTGTATGTCTGTGACAAGCAGAAAAAGTCAGATAAGTTATTAGCTGAAATGAACCCCAAGATAAGTTTTCAAATATTTTTGCTTTCATTCAATTTTTTCTAATATATGCATAAAATGATTTCTTTGTTGCCTTGTATGCCCCTCCCCGACAGCATAACCCCTGCTTTCTCTCTATTTGATGTTGGTATAATAAATAATAAATAATAAATCATTTACATAAGGATACGGGTGGACCCATTGTAACAATGAGAGTTACAAGACGTTATGTCGAAAAATGAATTTTACAACTTTGGCTGGGGGAGTTAGGAGGGTGAGGGGAATGGGAAGGGATGGAAAGGGGAAACAAAGGAGGAGAAAACAATGCTTGATAAATAATGTACTCATTATCTTGCCCTTGTAATTGTAACCCCTCTGTATGGTATTTTCACAATAAAAATGAATTTAGACAAATTAGCCAAGTGCTATTTTTAAAACTCTGTTTTCTATACCAATCCCTGTGGATATCCTTGTTAGGGATCTACAATAGGAGGAAGAAAATAAAATAGAAACAAAAACTCATATAGTACAGTATAAACAAGAAAATAAATATTAAAGAAAACCTTTGTGTGAATATCTTTGGGTTAATTTCGCTTACTATCTTTTTTTATGGTTATATATGTATATACGTGCATATGCGTAAGTATATGTATATATTCATACGTGTGTATATATACATATACATATGTTTTAATATGTATATGTTTATGAGATTTTCTGTTCATCTGACAAGGTTGCCTTAAACATATAGTAATTATTGAAAACAAGTGATAAGTATTCTCTTGATGGTGTAGAAGTGACAATCCAAATAAGTCTGAACACAAAGGACAGGATTTTGAAACTTACTTCACCAGTCCACTAAGAAGAGTTAAAAACCTGTCTCGAAAAATACATTCAGCATATTCTTCTGAGGCATAATTACCTCACATGAAATTATTACCTGCCCAATTACGACCGTAATGTAAGTTGGGTGAAGATTGCAAGACCATATTTTTATGTATTTTGATATACGTTTTTTCCTGTTCTTCAGTGACGATAAAAATTGAAGACATGAATCTTTGTTCAAATCAGTTTGTTTTAAAACTATTTGATTAAATGAACATGAAAAGTGTTTTATTCATTTTAGTATGAGATAATGAATTCGATATTGTAATAAAAGCCACGAGTTCAAAATTAAGGATCCATATTGATAGCTCTAATTCTCTTTCAATTATCATTTGGTACACTTAATTTTAGGTGAAAGTCATCATGACCAATGCTTGGAGATTTCCACTCTATTAAAAATAAAATGATGAATAAAAGGTGGAAAATGCTTATTGAATATTAACAGAATAAGCCAACAAACAAAATGCATGAAATATGTAGAAGACAGTGAGTGAAAGAAGATTCTCTATCTTTCTACCTTTTTGAAAGAGAGATGGGAAGCACAAATATCCAGTTTCATTTTGCTTGAGATCAATGTAATATTGGGTTTTCAAAAATGCTTCTTCAAGATCATTTTAGAATAACGATTTTGACTACTTTTTCTTACTTTAGTCAACGTTAAATTACAATCTTCTATTATATATTTATGATAAATGCTAAGATCTCTACTTCCTGCACATTTTGAAAGTACTGATGTTTCATAAGCAAATCCTGTCCAAAGTCTTGCCAATTTTAGAAATCAAGTTTACAAATGAGTGCAATCATTAAGTACTACTTGTGTTGCACATAAAGGCTTGCATTGTTCATATAAACTGGTGTAATATATTTTTCTTTGTAAAACTACAATTTAGTTTTAGACAGTATTGCAAATGGATAAATAATAAACTAAAAGCATTCCTGGTGCTAAGTAGACTGGATTTTTGACACATTTTATGAAGATCTACATGGTGAAACAAAGTTGGAAAATTGTATTTAGTATATAGGTTGCATATGCGAGTTCATAAGATGATCAACAGATATAGTAGTTTTGAAAACAGGTTGTTTCTGGTGATGGGCATATTCAGACAGCATTATTTTTTCTATTGAAGTACTGGGTGCAATCTTTGCAGAAACCTTTGAAAATGACTACAATTCTTGTGACTGGTTCATTCCTAATACTTAAAGAAATCCTGCAGTGTCTACAGGTAAACCAAAGCATTTTCTATTCATATTAGAATGTGGTGAGACTATAGATGTCTCAAGGAATCAATATAAGGAGAAACTCTCACAAGGCATATTAAAATGGAAAATGTAAGAATATAAAAAAGATTGAATGTTTCTGCCCTTCGACACAGTGACCAATATAAACTAAGAAACATTCTCTCATATAGTTTCACATTTTCCTATAAGTATTCAGGGCAAGAAATGAAAGCCTTTTTGTGGTGAGTAGAGCAATTAACAATGACTACATTCTCAGGGTGTGTGATAGACTTTTGTCCAGGCATACCACACCTGTAACTGCCAGCCAGTATAATCATTGAGAAATAGATGCATTCTTGATTTTAGAGGGTTCAAATGTTCCCCATTGCCAATCAGTTTATGGATGTTTGCCTCAGAAAAATATGATTTCTCAGTATTCATTTTGTGACAGTGATTCAGATTGTTACCTGCCATTGTGACTCTAGTATTGCCACAAAGGAAAAATTTCATTAAATCACTTTGCCCGTTCCTCAGCCTATGTACACCTTTTAACTGATTGGTCTTTGTACAAATTCCAAATGATCATACATATGTTAATATCATTGACTAGAATACAACTTCAGTGATTTTTTTCCTGTTCTGTCATGAGTCACAATCTCATATTAAGTTATGTTTTCCCAACACATAAAATGTGCCCTAATTATTCTAATTGTTGCTATATGTAGGTGAATTCTATGAAGAAAACCAGTGGAATTCCACCCCATCTGTACAATGTGCTGCATTATTTCAAACATTGTTTCTAAATTTATCTTTCTTACTGTTTGGAAAATAGTGTTAACAAAAGTAACTTGTATGTAGTAGCCTACTGGAACATTAAGGAAGACAGAGAAAACACTACTGGCTTAGGAGAAAAAATGAGAATGAGGATCAGATTGCAGGCTGGTCAATAACAGGGAAAATTCCATCTAGTGTTCAATTGTACTAAATTTTAGTACAGTTGAAATGAATTTCAGATCATTTTACCATAAGAAAAAGAAGTTGAATATTGTGTTATGCATTGACTTAATTGACTGAAGCACATGTTGGACTGAAATTTCTGACATCCTTATTCTTACCTGAACTTACAAGAATGATGAACACAACCAAAATAGCGAGTTACAAATCTGATCATTGCTTCTGAGAAGCTTTCTGATGGACATCATTTCTATGTACTTCAGAGAGGGTTCTTGCTTTGCCTTAGTGTATCTGATTAATTTCAGGAGATATCAAGCACTCCCATACCAACCCTTCTTTTATCAGTACTTACGTGTTCATGTTATTTGGATTGCTCAGAGATGTTGCCAGATTCTCCATTTAAAGACTAAGCAGGCTTCTAAATCTACTCTCCCAAGTCAGTCTTGTTAAATCGCTCAAACAGTATGCATAACAATATTGAAATGCTTCACTTTCTCAGGATTCACAGAACAGTATTTCCAAACAGGAAGATTTGGAAACCCATAATGTCATGTCCTTATAACACCAAATATTTTATTACAATTTCTTTGTTCATATACACTAGATATTTAATGAAGGAACTTGCGACTGAATAATGCATACTTCCAATATTCATATTTAATTCTCCATACTTCCAAAGCTTCCTCAGTATAAGCTCAAAAAACTTTGGTAGGAGAATTTGCTATAAAATTGCTTGGTATTTATGAAAATCAATGATAGGTAATGTTCTTAATACTAGAGCAGTGACATATACTAGATAACACCTTATGTATGTCAGTACACATTTTATGAATAATTATGTTACATTTTTTAGTCACACCTAACTGACTTTCGCATGTTCCACATAAACCTGTCAACAGAGGCTTTATTTAAAAATTATGCAGCTATATGTTCCAGGATATTTCTAACTTCATTATACTTTTTGATGAAATGTAACATCAATGCCAAAGCCTATATGTATGTACATAAACTCACACATTCACTCACAAATCTCCATATATTACATGTTTATTTTTTATGTTATATAGTAACATTAATATTTGTTTAAAATAAATATATGATACATACATAAAAAAATCCTTCTGGGAAAATTTTTCTTTCCTTCCCTTTTTGTTTAACATTTGCTAGTACTTGAGAAATCTTCGCCCATTTTACCCTTACTTGGAATCAATATGAATTTAAGATGTAAATGAAAAGATATATAAAGATAAGTCATAGCTACAAGGCAGGCAAAGAAACATATGTGTCAGAAATTGAATAACTTTTAAAAATGCCTTGTTTTGAAATAAACCTCTAATAAAAATAAACATGAAATGACAGTATTGTGAAAAAATAATAAACACCTTCATTCTCACATAAAGTCAATCCTTAGTATAATCTTGTCAACTTCGTGTCAGAATGGTGACTGAGAATGTACATGAAAGTTTGATGTAAAAACAGCGTACAAACATGACCTGATTAATTTGGAGTAGAAAATTTGCGCTAGAAATATTTATATTTGTGATGTGTTTACATCATTGTTCAGTAGGCACCATTCATGAGCACAAGCATTTCTAAAATCCCAAATAATGCAGCGTATTTTTCCCAAAGAAACCATTTTCAAATTTTTCTTAGCTAACACTCTGAAATAAACTAAAGAAGTAGGGAAAATAATACTTAGAGATTGATATATGGCAGCTGCATGAGCCACAGAAAGAATTCTGATATCTAGGCAGAACAACTTACAAATAAGGAGTAGTTTGTGTCTAAATGAAAATGTGCAACAAAAACTAAAGTACCTAGGAGTTAATTAAATAAGTGAGGGATCTTGATGATAAAAACTTTAGAAACCTGAAAAGGGAAATTAAATCCCAACTAAGGAAGTCGAAAAACCTCCCATGATCCTGGATTGGAAGGATTAACCTTGTGAAAATGGCAATACAGCAAAAGGCTATCTACAAATTCAATTCGATACCTATCAAAATCCCAACCTCATTCTTCTAGGAAATAGAAGTAATCCAAAAATTCATATGGCACCATAAAAGAACCCAAATAGCCAAAAGAATCCTCAGTAGAAGGAACAGCGATGGAAGAATAATACCCAACTTCAAACTCTACTACAAAGACATAGTAACCAAAATACCTTAGAGCTGGCACAAGAGCATATCTGAGCACCAATGGAATAGAACTGAAGAAAAAGAAATGAACCCACAGTCCTATAGCCACCTAATCTCAATAAGGGAGCCAAAAAAATAGAATGTCAGAAAACCAGCCTCTTCAGTAAATGGTCCTGGCAAAATTGATTAAACACCTCTAGAAAACCACTGCTAGACCTTTCAATATCACCCTTCACCCTAATCAACTCCAAATACATTAAATACCTTGAAGACAAAAAAGACATGTTGAAAACATTACAGGAAGCAAGATGAGAATCTCTAAAGCTACTTGGTAAAGATCAAAATTTTATTTTATTTAATGGTAATTTGCCTTTTATTTTCATTTTTGTAATAAATTTTTTATTGTGAAAATACTGTTCAGAGAGTTTACAGTTACGTGAGCAAGGTAATGAGTACATTTCTTATCAAGCATTTAATGTCTCAGGTACACAAAATATCAATGAAAGTTTGTGGGATTGCATGAAACTGAAGAGCTTCTATATGGCAAAGGACATAGCAAGTATGATCTGTAGAAAGCCAACCGATTGAGAGATCTTCACTAGCCATAAAATGGACAAGGGTCTCATATCTAAAATATACTTAGAACTCAAAAAATTAATACCCTTACAACAAATCCTCAAAGAAATAACCACCGATTAATGAGTGGGCTAATGACTTAAAGAGAGACTTCTCTGAATAGAAAATAGAATGGCCAATAGACAGGTAAAGAATTGATCAAGTTCTCTTGCCATAAAAGAATTGCAACCCCTGATGTCTCTGTATTTGCTTCCATTGTCCCGCAACATGTATATACATGCTTTTTAATTTCAGGATTAAAGGATATAACAAAATGCTGAAATAAGTATATAGGATGATATATATATATATATATATATATATATACATATATATACATATATGTATATATATATGTACATACACATATATGTATACATATATACATTTACATATATGTATATATATATATATATACAAAAGTTGGTTGTAAACGTCATCTGAATATTTTTGTGAATTTGTCAGCTTATCCTTCATATACACAGTTAATACTACTGGATTAATTTCGGAAACAGTACTCAATTTTAAGGTCAAACTATATATTGAGGTATAAGGCCCTTGTCAGTTATATGACTAGTCATTGTCGCATTTGTTAGGAAATGGAAAGACTTGAAAAAAATTATATTTTTTGAAGTAAGCCAGCCACAAAGAAATATAGGACCCATGGTTTCTTTTATTTGCAATAACTAGTATATGTCTGAGACAAGCAGAAACTGTCAGATAAGTTGATATTAGTCAAATGAAGCCCAAGATAAGGACTGAAATGATTTTTCTTTCTTGCTATTGTTTCTAACATATTTATTAGATTTTTATGTTGCTCTGTATGTCCCTCCCCCATTTTACCAAACTATGTTTTCACTGTATTTGATGTTCGTATACTTTGTGGAGGGGAATGGAAAAAACAAATTGTTTAACTAGGGATACAGGTGGACCCATTGCAACAATGAGATGTACAAGACATTATTTGAAAAAAGGAACTTTACAACTTTGGCGGGGAGGAGGCAGGTTGTGAGGCTAGGGATGGTAATGGGAAACTAAGGAGGAGGCAACAATTTACTCATTACCTTGCTCATGTATTTGTAACCCCTCTATAGGGTATTTTCACAATAATAAAAATACTAATATATATATATATATATATATATATATATATAGAGAGAGAGAGAGAGAGAGAGAGAGAGAGAGAGAGAGAAAGAGGAATTTCTGTGAACTCTTCATATCTAAAATAGGATTTCAAATTAGTTATATTCATGTATTATATCCTGAGATAATATTGCAATTTTCTTCATGTCAACATAGGATATTTCAAAGTTATAAACTTAGGCAACACTGGTTAATTACTCCATGGTTACTCAAAGCTTTAAATCTCATACTAAATCTGATTTGATGTTTAAATTATAATTCTTCTGGGAGAAAAGAATTACACTATTCTAGAGATTTGTCCTAAGTGAACATTTGAAAACATCAAGGTCATGAAAACATCCTTTTTGTCCTCAAATATTGTTTAAATCATTGTGTATGCTTAAGTCTTTCTATGTCCATGCCAATTTATTTGTCTCTCGTACTCATGTTTCTGAAATATTTATTTTGACATGGTGCAATCTTGTTTCACCTTATACTTCCACACATGCAAAAACAAAAATTTTCTTATATTATTTAAGGAATCATTGATGGTCCCATTAGTTTAACAGGATTAACCCAAAAACAGATTAGTTCAATATGAAGCCTTGTAATAATATTTAAAATAAATTATTTTTACCTGCCAACAATATTGCCTTTCTATCACCAAATTAGGATAACGACTAAGTGCTCTATCATCTGCACGAATGGCAAATATTGATGTCCCCCTTCACTAGAGTTCCCAAGATACAGATATGATAAATCAATTTTTAACAGGAGTCAGTCTTTAGAAACTCTTAATGATTGATGTGTTGAATTGAACTATTCACACTGACATTGGACATTCATATAGTTGTGAAAAGATAGCTAATTATTCCACATCATTTGAATCGTCTACATACTGTGATTATTATTTTGCAAACATTTGCATTTTTGAACTATGTAATGGAATAAAAGCTATTCTGTTTGAACATGGGGCAGTGTTATGTATGACACTTGGTTTGTAATCCTATTGAAGATTATATATTATGTCACTTTGATATTTAGCATATGTGGCTATAATTTTGAGTCAATTCATGTTAGTCTTTGCAACAGAACAAAGCATATCACATCACTCAGAGATGCAAGAGTTTAGGAAAACAGCAACAAAGAACAGAACATTTAATGAATTCATATAAAATCATGAACTACTTCCAAAGTTAATAAATTTTATTGTATTTTTATATCACATCCAGTCATAATTTTTGAATATCTGTAATTTCTGATAGTACACTCGGGTTAGTAAATGAGATGTATTTCCAAAAGTGTTATAAAAACTTGCAGGACTCTGTGTTCATTATAATATTAAATTGGAAAAAGTAAACTGAAAAACTAGACCTTTTTAATTTTTTGGTGAAAATACTGTACAGAGGGGTTACAATTACATGGGCAAGATAGTGAGTACATTTCTTATCAAGCATTGTAGCCTCCTCCTTTGTTTACCCTTCCCATCCCTTCCCAGCCTCTCCCAACCCCCGCACCCAATCCTTCCCTCCCCCCACCAAAGATGTAAAGTTCATTTTCGACAAAACAACATTGTTGCAACGGGTCCACCTGTATCCTTATTTAAACAACTTGGAAAAACTAGTCCTTGAACAATGATTTGCATAAGAAGAAAATGGTAAGAAATGACACTAAAGGAATATATGTATTAGAAATAAAAAGACAATATGTTGGATATGACCTGTAAAACTTGGGGAGAGGATTATAGATGGGAAAGAGAGAGACAAAAGAGGAAAGGGGTAACATGTTCACCAAGAATTGTGCTCATTATCTTTCTTATGTAAATATACCTCATCTCTATTTCACCGTGAAAATAAAATTAAAAGAAAAGGTAGACCTAAATCATCAAAATGATGGAATGACTAGTATTACATATCCCATATTCAACTCTCTTTGAAATGGATGAAAATGAAAATATTTATTAGTAATTTTATGAATAGTATGTGTGTAATTATCTCCTTATTGGAGAGACCAAGGCTAATTAGCCAATTGCTATCTTTAAAATTCTGATATCTAGGGCTGGGAAGGTGGCTCAGTGGTAGCATGCATGAGGCCCTGGGTTCGATTCCTCAGCACCACATAAGCAAAAATAAAGCCGGAAGTGGTTCTGTGGCTCAAGTGGTAGAGTGCTAGCCTTGAGCTGAAGAGCTGAGGGACAGCGGCCAGTCCCAGAGTTCAAGTCCCATGTCCAGACCCCCCCCAAATTCTGATATCTATATCAATAATATGAATATCCTTGTTAATTATTTCCAGATTATTGGATGTATGCTAAGGTCTTTTGCATAGGAAATATATAAATATGATTTTGTTGTATTCCTTTGCATAAATCCCTCTAGTCCAAAAGGTATACATGATTTTGAAGCACTTCTCATTTCCAAAGCTGAGTCTTAATACGTAGGTGATGTCTAAGATCAGAAGAGATTTATTTTGCCCACCATTCAATCTGAACAATTTTTTGAAAGGGCATGCTTATCATTTGCCATGAACCAGACAATGGTTCTTCATAATTGCTTCTAAACAAAAGTCGTTTCTTTTTTGTTTCTCCCAATAATTTAATTCCTTGTTCATAGGAATTGTAATGTAAGGGTAAAAAATTACCACAATATATGTATACTTTGCTCTATGGTAAAAATCATCGTAGTGTCATCACTAGATTAGATTTACCAGTGATTATATGTTTCTACTTATATGTAACTTTTTAACACCAAATAAATCATTACAAAATTTTATAGCATATAGAATTTTCTTACAGATATATATGTTCCATGCACAGGATGCATAGTGAAAATTGAGTCAGCATTTTCAAGAAATTTTTTAGACATCAACAGTGCTGTCCAGAGATGTAACAGAATCATCCTGTAAGTGGTGCTCATTGAGTATTGTAGTGAAATAGTCTGAAGAGTTTATTTTCCAATAGTTATTCATATCGAAGGACTTACGTAAAGAGGAAATACATGCTGAACATTTTAAGAATGTGGTTGTTCAATCTCTATTGGAACTTGCAAAACAAACAATTATGCTATATTGTGAAATGCTGAAATTCATCAATTTTATAAAATATTGGCAGCCTGTTCAGCTTTTTTGTGTTTGGTTTTTGTGCTTCTGTTGTCTGAACTGAGAGCCTCACACTTATTTGGCAAGTCGTCTACCACTTTCCCTTATTATATTTGTGCTAAGTCACATCTTCAGCCTCTTTTTCCACTGGTTATTTTTGAGGTCGATTTCACTCTATGCTATTCTATTCATTATTGAGAAGATTCTGCTTGCTAACCAGGCACACACCTAGAGAAAACAATTTCATATTTTATAGGCTTCTTTTTGTTGCTGTGATGACAGGCACAGATCATTACTTCCCGTTTCCCTTGGTCAAAATAGTGTTTCATGGATATTTCTGTTTGGGCTAGTGTTAATCTTTGATTCTTCCATTCTGTGCCTTCAAAGAAACTTGGATTTTAGGTACCAGTCAGTGGTACTCAGATGTAAATTGGGGGTAACAAGGTCTTCATTTCATAAGCCAGGTTCATCTTGAACTTTTCAAATACCCAGATTCACTTAAACCGAATATTCTCTTGCCTGTTTCCCAAGTGCTGAGATTATAAGCAATCAAGACTATGCCTGTTTTTTAATATTTGTTGTTTTTGTTGTTACTTTCACGTAACATATGTGTAAGCCAGCAGCATCTGGATCTGGCTCTCGTTGCTTCTCTTCTTCCTTTCTTAATTCCTTCCTTATTAATTCCTTCCTTCCTTCTTTTCTGACTTCCTTCCTTCCTTCCTTCCTTCCTTCCTACCTTCCTTCCTTCCTTCCTTCCTTCTTTCCTTCCTTCCTTCCTTCCTTTTCTCCTTTCTTTTGATATACTACAGTCTGTCTCTTAACTTGCAAGCCTCCTGCCACAGCTTGTTTCAGCTATTGACAAATTAACCCTCCACACACAAACACCACCCAAAAAATCTGATGCACAAATATAGTTGCTGAGAAGTATGATTAGCCATGTATAAATCCCTCTTTCAATTATATTTTATACATGTATTTTATTGTAAAAATACTGTACAGCAGGATTACAGTTGCATGAGTAAAGTAATGAGTACATTTCCTATTGAGTGTTGTTACATCCTCCTTTTTTTCCCCTCACATCCCTTCCCTCCACACTTTCACAACTCCTTCCTTTCCCAAAAAATCTGTAAAGTCCCTTTTCAACATAGCATATTGTATGTCTCATTGTTACAATGGATCAATATGTATCCTTATGGAAGCACTTTGTTATTTCCCTTCCCCTCCCCTAATTAGAAAAATGTATATAGAAGATGCAGAACACCAGAATCAAATACACTGAAAACTGGTCTTATAAGACGGGGACAGAATATACAAATGAAACAAAAAAGCATAGTATGTTATAAATCTATTAAAAACAATAACAAGAAAGAAAAAAAAGCACTTGTGTCCGTCTCTTGGGTTTCGTTTCACTTAAAATCATCCTATATGGTCATATGTTCTAAGCTTTTGAGATTTTCTGCTTTTCCTAGACACATACTAGTTATTGCAGATAAGGGACACCATGAGACCTATATGTGTTTGTGCCTGGCTTACTTCATTTAATATATTTTTTCCAAGACTTTCTCTTTTCTAACCAAAGGAATGATGTCATGGTTTCTAATGGAGGCAGAATTACATTTTGTATACACAAATACACACACACAACTCATATTTTCTTGAGCGAATCATCTACTGAGAGGCATCTGGGTTGGTTCCATAACTGAGGTATGGTAAATAATGCTGTGATAACATAGGTGTGCAGGTTGTTTTAGTATAGCTTTGTTTCTGCTCATTTGGTTAAGTGCCCAAGAGTTGGATGTGGGGTCATAGGGGAGCTCTATGTGAAGTGTTTTGAGGAATCACAGGGGAGCTCTATGTGTGGTCTTTTGAGGAATCTGCATACTACTTTTCTAAGTGGTTGTACAAGTTTACTCACAACTACAAAACAGTAGGATTCCCTTTTGGCCATATCCGCTCTACAATTGTTATTAGATTTCTTGATTATAAAAATTCTAACCGGGCATAGATGGAATCTTAATGTTGCCTTTATTTGTATTTATTTTATAACTAGAGAAGTTGAGAATTTTTTCCTGTGTCTATGACCATTCTAATTTCTGCTTCAGAGATGTTTCTCTTTCAAACTTTCGCCCACTTACTTATTGAGCTGTTGTTTCTTTGAGGATCTTTTGTTGGAGTTTTAATTTTTTATTTTAATTAATTAATTAATTAATTTTCGGTCATAGGGTTGAACTCTGGGCTTGGGCACTGTCCCTGTGCTCTTCACCTCAAGGCGGGCACTGTACTACTTGAGCCACAGGGCCACTGCCGGTTTTTCTATTGGCTTATTGGAGATAAGAGTCTCACAGACTTTCCTGGTAGCTTTGAACCGTGATTCTCAAATCACAGCCTCTTGTGTAGCTAGGATTACAGGCTAAGTCACCGGCACCTGGCCTCTAAGTATATTTTAGATATGAGTCCCCTGTCGGTTGTATAGATCTTCTAGTTCTGAGCTTCAGAAGCTCTGTAGTTTCACATTCAATCTTCCATTGATTTTTTTTTGTGTTTCTGTAGTTTTATTAAAATTCCAGCCTGTGCCAAAGACCCCTAGAGTTTCTCTTACTTCTTACTGTACTTTTTTTAGAGTGTCTGCTTTGACTTTGAGGTCTTGGATCCATTTGGAGTTGATTCTATTGCAGTGATATATGGGCAACAAGCTTTAGTTTTCTACAATCAGTTCTACAATTAGTGTTCAATCAACTTTGCCAGCACTATTTACAGAAGAGACTGTCTTTCTTCCATTTTAATTTTTCTCCCTTATGTATATTTAGTTGGCTATAGGTCTGTGAATTCATTTCTGGGTCTTCAATTCTATTGCATTAGTCAGTCGGTTCTTATGCCGGCACCAAGCTGTTTTCATTACTATGGCTTTGTTGTAAAGTTTGAAATTTGGTACTGATATTCCTACACCATTGTGGTTTCTTCTAAGGAGTAGTTTTGATATTTGAGTCTTTTATGGTTCTACATGAATTTTTGGGTTGCTTCTTCTATTTCAATAAAAAATAAAGTTGGAATATTTAACTTTTAGATACCCCTTGAGAGTATTGCCATTTTCACATTAACCTACCCAATCCTGGAGCATGGGAGGTCTTTTCTACTTCCTTAGTTCTGCTTTAATTTCCTTTTTCAGGTTTTTAACGTTTTCATCGTAGAGGTCCTTCACTTCTTTATTTAACACATCTCCTAGGTACTTTATTTTTTGTGGGGCTAATACAAAGGAGGTTTTTTTTTTTCCCCTGATTTCAGCCGGACTCTGCATTGTTGGCATATTGAAAAGCCATTGATTTTGAGGGTTAATTTTGTATCCTGCTACTTTGCCAAGCTTTCTGATCAGCTCAAGTAATTTGGTGATAGATACCATCGGATTCTTTAAATACAAGATAATATCATCTGAAAAGATGGAGGGTTTTACCTCTTTTTTTTCCTGTATGGATTCCCTTTATATTTGTACCTTTCTATGCCTTGTAATAGTAAATTGAAGAGAAGTAGAGAGAGTGGACATCCTTATCTCATTCCTGAGTGTATAGGAAATGACTGTATCTTTTCACCATTAAGCATAATGCTTGCTGTAGGTTTATTATACACAAGCTATATTATATTGAAGAATGTTCAATGAATTCCTAGTCTTTCCAGAACTTTCATCATAAAGGTGTTGGACGCTTTCAAAGGCTTTTTCTGTATTTCTTGACATAATCATGTAATTCTTATTCTTTCTCTTGTTGATGTGATGTATTATATTAATTGGTTTGCATATATTGAACCAGCTTTGCATCTGTGGAATGAATCCTGTCGAGAGTGGTTTTATCTTTCTTTGGTGAGTTGAAGTCGATTGTCCAAAATTTTGTTGAGGAGTTTGTCATCGATATGCATCAAAGTAATGAATCCATAATTCTCTTTATCGATGAGTCCACGCCTGGTTTGGGGATGAGGGTTACAAGAGAAAGAATTTGGTACTGAACTTTCACTTTCAATTTCATTGAAGATTTGAAATATTTGTGTGATTTCTTTTTTGAAGGCCTTGTAGAATTCACCTGTAAATTCATCCATTCCAGTGCTTTCCTTGGGTGGGAGGACTGTTATTGCTGTTTCTATTTCAATGCTTGTTATGGGTCAATTACACTGGTTTAAGTCATCTTGTTTAGTTTGGGTACATTGATATTTGCTAGAAATTCATTTAGTTGTTCCAGACTTTCAAACTTATTAACATGAATGTATGAGAAGCTTTTCCCTATAATGTTCTGAATCTTGATTGTTTCTGTGTTTATGTTTCATTTTCATCTCTTTATATGGCTGTGTTCTCTTCTATTAATGTTAAGATTTCCTAAGAGTCTGTCAATTTTGTTAATTTTTTGGAAGAATCAACTCCTTGTTTTGTTGATTCTTTCAAGGGTATTTTTGGACTAGAATTCATTTAATTCTGATTTAATTTTAATTATTTCTTTCCATCTAGTGGATTGGGGTTTAGCTTATTGCCCTTTTTCAAAAATCTTCAGGTGCCTCATAAAGTTGGTGGTTTCAGATCCAATTTGTTGATATAGGAACTCACAGCCATAAATTTGCTTCCCAATACTGCCTTTTATGTGTTCCAAAGCACCTTATGATTTTTGTGTTCATTTTTGTTAAATATCCTAAATATTTGAATTTCCTTTCTAATCTCTGCCATGACCCTCTGGTGGTTCAACAGTGTGCTGTTCTGCTTCCATATGTTACTGGATTTTCTTTGGAGGCAGTTGGTTGAATTCTAATTTTATTCCCTTGTGTTCTGAGTGAATGCAGGACATAAATTCAATGTTTCTGAATTTGGACAAATTTGCTGTGTGACCTAAACTGTAGGCTATATTTTAGCATGTTTCATATGCTGATGAGAAGAACGTGTATTCTGATGCTGCTATGTGAATTATTCAGTAGATGTCTGTTAAGTCTAGTTGATCTATACAGTTGTTTAGATACGAGGATTCTCACTTGAGTTTTTGTTAGGATGTTCTATCCAGTGGGGATTTTGATGTGTTAAATCCACAAAAATTAATGTGTTGAATCTATATTTGATTTTGGGGAAAGTAGTGTTTCTCAGATAAATTTTTGTGCTCCATTTTTTGGTGAATAGATATTAAGAATTGTAATATCCTCCTGAAAGATAGATCCTTTAATTAGAATGTAGTGACCTTTATGTCTTCTCGCTAATTTTAATTTGAAATCTATTTTATCTGATATTAGGATTGTAACTCTGGCCTGTTTTGGGGGGAGGGAGTTTGCTTGGTGGATTGTATTCCAACCTTTTACTTTCAGAATATGTTTGTTTTTGTGGGAAAGGAGTGTCTTTTGAAGGCAGCAGATAGAAGCATCTTACTTTTTGATCTAACTAGACAATCTATGTCTTCTACTTGGAGAGTCCAGTTCACTAATTTTGAGTTAGTACTGAGAGGTTTTAGGGAGTTCCTGCCATGTTATCCAATGTCTTGGTAGCTGTGCCAACTGGGTTCTTCTTATGATTCTTAGATTCTCTGTTTCAGAGCTACTTCTTTGCCTTTATCATGTTCTTGTTGATTTATATATATATTATATGTGTATATATATAATGCACCACGTTTCCTGTGTTGTCCGTACACATTTTAATCAGGCCTTTCAAATCTTTGAATACAGAGTTCGTGTATTTAGTAATAGAATTGAATTTCGTGTGTTCTACATGAACCTGTCAACAGAAAACTTTTTTTGAAAATCAAAATTGTACAATCAAAATTTAGCTTCCAGGAAATTTCAAAGAGTTTATTTTAGTGTTGATTAAATATAACATCAATGAATAAGCATATATACATATATGTTAAATATAACATCAATGAATAAACATATATATGTGTGTGTGTGTGTGTGTGTGTAGAGAGAGAGAGAAAGAGAGATAACCCACACATTCACAGCTATTTCTATGTATACTCCATGTTTATATTTGTTAGTATATAGTAACATTAATATTTGAATATATGATATATGGAAGAAACAATCCTTCTGGAACCTGGTTTCTATCTTGCTGTTTTTATTTAACATTTACAACTACTTGCTTTGAAAAATACTAGGCCATTTTATTCTTACCTTACATGAATAAGAATCTAACATTTGAATTAAAAAGATATCTAAAAAGATCAAGCATATCTATAAGGAAGGTGAAGGAAGTTTTTATAGTTTAATAAGGTCTAAAAATACCTTCTTTGAAACTACCCAGTAATAAATGTATTGACATTTTACTTCCTGTCCATGAAAATAAACAATCATTCTGAGACAAACTCTCTCCTTCTAAGATGTTGTCACCGTGTCAGAATGGAGAAAAAAGTACATGAAAATTTTATGTAGAAATAGCATACATACATGACCCTAATACATTTGCATTAGTAAATTTGCAGTAGTAAGATTTATTTTTGAGATGTGCTAGTATCATTGTTCATAAGCACTATTCAATACCACGGAATTTTCCTAACTCAAATGATTGAGCCTGTTACTTTCACAAAGGTAACATTTTCAACTTTTTTCATTTCTATCACTTGGAAATTAAAAATACGAAAGAAGTGAAGAAAATAATAATACTTTAAGATTGATTTATTATGGCTACATAGACCATAGTGTTCTGATGTCTAGACAAAAGAACTTGATTTATTGCGGTTGCTTGGACTCTAGAAAAAATACTTATGTCTAGGCAGAAGAATCTACAGAGAATCAGTACTTGATGTCTAGATGTATAGTGTGGGAAATCTATTCACAGTATTCCTTTCCTGAATACTAGCACATATGTAATCGACTGAATTGTAGACCAACAATGGATAGTAAAAGGAACTGGGAATTTATCTTCATATTTCAGTCCAGAAGTGAGCATTTCCATTGTTATATGTGGAAATCGGGCTGAGTGACCTCAGGTAAAACAGAAGTAAGTATTATTGGCTATGTCATCATAATGGTGCCCCCACTCCAGAGAAGACACTAAACAGAAATAAATATTCCTGTGGAAAATGTAATAGTGGGACGCCTTCCACCATTGGGAACGAAATGATCCTGAACTTGTTTGTTGAATATAGTTAATTGTAGAGGCAATCCCTTGTCTTCTTTTTCTTCATCCACTTTTTACGTATGGATATTTGGCTATTGGGTATGATTGGGGAATTTTTTTTTAAATTTTTTCTTTCTACCCCTGACATGCCAAGATGTAGTTCCTATTTTTTTCTCCAAGTATTGTTGAATGGATAAAAAAATGAAAATATTTTACTTCCCCACATTTGAGAAAATAATTTCCATTCTGGTGAATTGTGTTTTATTCTATTCCCATCACTTTAATGTGTGTCAAAGTAATTGTGTATTCAAGGTCTTCTGGCTCTTTTATGGCGATTAGCCATTGTTTTATTGAAATTCAATATCTATTGAGCAATCATGATTCTCACTGATTCCTTTCTTTTTGGTATATATCTTCTCTAAGAAGCAGTTACCTGAATGATTCTTCTTGCTGATCTTATAGTCTTAGTAAATATCAAGACATATTTATAAGAATGGTAATAGAGGGGGAACCACGATGGCAATAGGAGAGTAGGGAAATGCCACAGCTCTCTCTAACCAAAAAGAAAGTTTGAGTTCCAATGCTTAATTTCCCCGAGTCCAACAATAATAAAAAGATGAACACTCAGAGAAAAATGGGAGGAGTGGAAAAAAGCAAAAAAGAAAGAAAGAAAAGGAAGAAATTCAGACCAGAGAATCACTAAGACCCCACCCCCAACCTTTACTTGCTGTGCACCAAGCTGTGGCCAGCCAGGCCTGGAAGGGACTGCTGGAGTCCCCAGAGACACAGGGGATTGTCTGCAGATCACTTGTGCAGAAGACACCTGAGGTATCAGTGTTGGACCCGCTGATCATGATGAACAGAGAAACCTCCAAGCAGGGAGGCTGCACAAAGATCCCACCCTACCCCTCACTGTCCAAGCAGAGGGGCTCCATCCAAACAAAACCATTCAGCCCCACCACAGGAATGCCAGAACTACACGGGACGCCCACAAAATGCCAAAACAGAAGACCTTCAAGTTACTGGTGCTGATTCAGAGAGCACAAACAGATACAAACCCCAGTGCTCAGAACCTGCATGGAGACCCTCCCCCACCCTTTGGCTGGAGGCCTACATCACACAGAAACAAGAAATAGATCCAGGGTGACTACTCCACAGGGGACAGTGTATCCCTAAAGGAAGCTGATGGGAACCCCCAGACCTTGACCCAGAACCCTACCCCAAAACCTGTACTATAGGATGCATTAAAACTGGGAACTGTTTAAGAGTTCCACCAGCCCATGGAGTACATCCAGCTGGCCAGACTAGAGCAAGAGTGCCCCTGGAAGGGAGCTTAAATGCCCATGTCAGGAATAGCGCCCCTGGGTCACAACAGCCAACAGTGGAAAAAACTTGAACTGTGTATTCCAGGCTGTGTAACTCAGGTGGGATACACAGTAGCACAGGTCCAACTGGCATGCCCCAGGCCAGGAACCGGTAGCCAGGACCAGGCCGGATGATCTGGTTCCTGAGCAACACAACCAGCTTTTCCCAAATGAAGCAAGAAGTTGAGAATGCTCTCTGCAGAGGGGGAATAACAGGGAACTGCACCCCCTGGGAATCACACCTGTGACAGCAAAAGATCTGGGAGTCCAGGGCAAGAGAACCAGAAGCCCAAACCCCTCCATAACCCGACCCATATATCCCAGGCCAGGAATTGGACAACTCAGGCCACTAGCACCTGATAATAGTCACAAGAGCAGGATGGTTAGGTGGCTCAGCGGTAGAGTACTTGCCTTGTGTGCATGAGGATCTGTATCTGATTCCTCAACACCACATAATCAGAATTGGCCAGAAATGGCACTGGGGCTCAAATGGTAGGGCGCCAGCCTTGAGCTGAAGAGCTGAGGGACAGTGCCCAGGCCCAGAGTTCAGGCCCATAACCAGCCAAAATAAAACACATACAAAAAACAAACAAACAAGCAAAAAAAAAAAACAAAACAAAACATCAGGAGCCCATAGCAGACTCTGGCAACTGGGAAAGTACATCCACACACTCTATCTCGCCAAGAGCACCTGTAGGAGTAAACAGGAGCAGTCTAGGCTGCTCAGTCCTTCTAAAGGTGGGAACTGCCAGTGGCCTACAGCAGACAGCCAAGAGTCCTGCGTGTGTCAGACCAGCAGCTGGATGTCCGCCCCCAACAGGACCGAGACCAGGTACATACTCTCTCCACCATTCCAGAAACAGCAATAAAGCAAAGACAGACACCTATTGACCACAACAAAATTTCAGATTAGTCTCCAATAACCCTTGAACCCCCATGCAAAAATCACATAGAAAACTTACAAGGTTTATCAACACTCAGGATAGCAAGCTACCCCCACCCCCCAAATCCAGCAGCCATCCAGGGAAGAACCCTAGTGGGAACAAAGCAGGAATGGAAGACAAAATCTACATCCAAGAGATGCTGGAGGCAATGACTCAAGAATTAAATTGAGAAACAGACCAGAAATTTAAAGAACACAGGGACTAACTATGGAAAGAGATGCAGATGCATCTCTTTTGCACACAAAAATAGAGGCAATACACACCTCACTAAGAGGTGAGATTAGTACTTTGTAAACCAACATCGAATCCGTAAATGAGTCCATTTCCTCCATGCAAACCACAGTGGAAGCCATAGTTAACAGAGTGAAAAAAATGGAATTTAGAATGTCAGATACAGAAGACAGAATACACTAACTGGACCAAAATATCACTATTATGCCAAAGGGAAAATCAAGAGCAAGTGGATAGTACCAAGAAATTTAACCTTCATATAATTGGAGTAGATGAAGTTGAGGAATATCAAAGCAAGGGAATGCAACACTTATTCAACAAGATTATCAAAGAAAAATTCACCCATCTTAAAAAAGGACATCTTACCTACATAACAGAAGCATATAGAACACCTAAAAGCAGGATCCCAGGAGAAACACTTCCAGACACAGTATAATAAAAATGATGATAGATCTGAATAATAAGGAAACAATCTTGCATGCAGCAAAAATGAAGAAGGAGCTATACTACAATGGGGAAAAAATTAGAACCACTGCAGACCTCTCCACACAGACACTGAATGCAATAATGGCCTGAGAAAGTACCACCCGAGCCCTGAGAACCAATAACTGCCAGCCCAGACTGGTACACCCAGAAAAGCTAGCATTCACATTCAATGGAAAATTGAAAATTTTTAATAGTAAAGAAAAACTAAATGAATTCATAAACAATAAGCCAGCATTACAAAGAATACTAACAGGGGAAACAAAACCTGAAATAAGCAACGAGGAATGGGGACCCGCACCAGACAGGTATTAATGGAACTCTATTTTGGTAAGCACAGGAGGAAAGAAAAGAAAAACTTAGGAAAACAGGGAATGACAGGGACCCCAGTGCTTCTCTCTGTAATATCCTTAAATATAAACTGTCTTAATTTGCCAATCAAAAGA
The DNA here is from genome assembly GCF_019054845.1 of Dipodomys spectabilis. Classification (NCBI taxonomy): domain Eukaryota; kingdom Metazoa; phylum Chordata; class Mammalia; order Rodentia; family Heteromyidae; genus Dipodomys; species Dipodomys spectabilis. The sequence goes on from NW_024871049.1 coordinate 875,179, forward strand.
AAAAGAACTGCAGATTGGATCAGAAAACATGTCCCATCCATGTATTGCCTTCAGGAGTACCTCTCAAAGATACAAACAATCTCAGAATGAAGAGTTGGAAAAGGATTTACCAAATGCCCCCAGTAAGAAAGGAGGAGTAGCAATCCTGATATCTGACAAAATAAAGTTTTCATTAAAATCAATACAAAAAGATAAGGAAGGACACTACATATTAATTCAGGGAACAATCCAAGAGGAGGATATTGTCATTATCAACTTATACTCCCCAAATATTGGAGCAACCAACTATGTTAAGCAAATATTCTTAAACTTACAGAACAAAATAGATCCCAATACAGTAATAATAGGAGACTTTAACACCCCACTTTTACCAAAGGACAGGTCTACAAACCAGAGGATTGGCAAAGAAACTGCCGAATTAAGTGAGGCTTTACTTCAAGAGGAACTAACTGACATCTACCAAGTATTCCACACTAAAACAGCACAGTACACATTCTTCTCAGCATTTCATGGAACTTTCTCCAAAATAGACCATATCATAGTTCATGCAAGGAACATAAGCAAATACAAGGGGATTGACATAATCCCTTGTGTCCTATCTGACCACAGTGGAATCAATTTAGTTCTCAATAATAAAACATACCACAGAAATTACTCAAATACACGGAAATTGAATAGCACACTTCTAAGCAACACCTGGATAACAGAAGAAATTAGAGAAGAAATTAAAAAGTTCCTACAATTCAATGAAAATGAGGACACATAACAAAGGAAGTTGCAGGACACAGGAACAGCAGTCCTGAGATGCAAATTTATCGCCCCCAGTGGCCACATAAAGAAAATAGAGACAGACCAAGTAAATAATCTCATGTTGCAATTAAAACAGCTAAAAAAAACATGAAAAAATGGAACCTAAAGTTACTAGACAGACCCAGATAATCAAATTAAGAGCAGAAATTAATGAGACAAAGAATAGGAAAATTATAAATACAATTAATAAAACAAAAAGCTGGTTCTTTGAAAAAATAAATAAAATTGATATACCTTTGGCAACATTAATTAAGAAAAGAAGAGAGGAAACCCAAATTAACAAGATCAGGGATGCCACGGGAAAAATCACAAGGACTCAAGATACCCAAACACTTATAAAGGACTATTTTCAAAAGTTATACTCTCTAAAGAAAGAAAACCTATCAGAAATTGATACATTTTTAGAGAGATACAAGCTGCCCAAACTGAGCAAAGAAGAAGTAAATAAATTAAACAAGTCAATATCTTACAAGATACAGGAAGCAATCAGAAGTCTTCTAAGAAGGAAAAGCCCAAAACCAGATGGATTCGCAACAGAATTCTATAAGACCTTTAAAGAAGAACTTATACCCATACACCTCAAGCTCTTCAGAGAAATAGAGAAGGAGGGAGGTATAACAAACACATTCTAAATGCCAATATTAGACTCATACCCAAACCAGGCAAAGATCCAACAAAAAAGAGAACTACAGGCAATCTCCTTGATCAACACAGATGCAAAGAACCTTAACAAAATTCTAGCTAACAGAATCCAGAAACATAAAAATATCATACACTACGACCAGGTTTGCTTTATCCCAGAGATGCAGGGACAGTTTAACATAGTAAATCAATAAATGTAATCCAACACATCAACAGAGCGAAGGTCAAGAATCACATGATTATCTCCACAGATGCAGAAAAGGCTTTTGATAAAATACAACATTCATTCATGTTTAAAGCTCTTAAGAAAATAGGAATAAAAGGAACATTCCTTAAAACAATAAAAGCTATATACGACAGACCAATAGCCAATATTATACTTAATGGGGAAAATCTTCAACCAAGTCTCTTAAAATCATGAGCAAGGCAAGGATGTCACTGTCTCCATACTCTTCCATGTAGTTCTGGAACCTTTAGCCATGGCATTAAGGCAAGAAAAAGACATTAAAGAGATCTGTATAGGGAAAGAAGTTAAACTGTCCCCTTTTTGCAGATGACATGATTGTATACCTTCATGATCCCAAAAACTCTTAGAAATTATAAATCACTTTGGCAAAGTAGCAGGATACAAAATCAACCCACAAAAATCAGTTGCCTTCTTGTATACTGACAAGGTACAAGCGAGAGGGAAATAAAGGAAGCAACCCAATGCACAATAACATCGCCCAAAATACAATATTTAGAAATTAACCTAACCAAAGATGTAAAAGAGCTATTCAATGAAAACTATAGAAACTTAAAGAAATTACAGAAGACAATAGGAAATGGAAAGACCTTCCATGCTCTTGAATAGGCAGATTTAATATAGTGTAAATGGCAATACTGCCAAAATTAATTTACAAATTCAATGCAATTCCTATTAAAATCCCAATGATGTACATTTTTGAAATACAGAAAACAGTCCAAAAATTCATATGGAACAAAAAAGACCTAGAAGAATCAAAACAATTCTAGGCAAAAAGGTCAACGTGGGAGGGATCTCAATGCCAGACTTCAAAGTATACTATTGAGCCATAATATTAAAAACAGCATGGTACTAGCACAAAAACAGATCAGAAGACTAATGGAATAGAATCAAAGATCCAGAAATAAAACCACACATCTACAGTTAGCGGATACTTGACAAAGGAGTCAAAGACATACAGTGGAAGAAAAACAGCCTCTTCAACTACTGGTGCTGGGAAAACTGGGTGGCCACATACAGAAAAATAAAAGTGGGCCCCAGCCTATCACCATGCACCAAGATCAACTCAAAATGGACACATGAAAAGCAAAAATAAAAATGCTTAAAATATTATATAGGGATAAAGAGGTTTTACTCCTATTAAGGAATTTAAGTCAAAAAGGTTTTGCATTGTGAATAAATTTCTGGATTAAGTGCATACACAATGGGGGATAAGCTCTAATAATCGACTACGGGCATATCTGAGCATGAGCAGAACAGCAATTAAGAACAAAAGAGAAGAAAAGGTGAAAAGAATGAGAAGGAAAGAAAAAAAGAGTATCAAAAGGTCAGTAGAGATAAACATAAAAAATTTAAAAAGAGAAAGAAAAAGAAAAGAAAAAAAAAGCACACACACTTATACCCCTAAAATAAAAATTATGAGGAAGAAAAAAAGTTAATAGAAAACAATTTTTTAAAAAGTTAAAAACTAAAAATTAAAAGAAAAGTTTTAGAATTTTTTTTTTTACTAAAGGTACAAAACAAGTGTCCTTTGATTTTTTTTTGGGGGGGGGGAGGGATGGGAAGATCCTGTATCTCCCTTGTGTCCATAACCAGTCTCTAGTTGGAGTCTCTGGTCAACACAGATGCAAAGAACCTTAACAAAATTCTAGCTAACAGAATCCAGAAACACATAAAAAAAATCATACACTACAACTAGGTTTGCTTTATCCCAGAGATGCAGAGATGGTTTAACATAGTAAATCAATAAATGTAATCAATAAATGGTGTTTGATTTTCCTGTGGCTTGGTTGGTTTCTTAAGTCCGTTACATTGAGCAGGCAGAAAATGCTCTGCTTTACCCAGGAATTTGTGATCATCCTCCCAAGCTAGTTCAATAGAAGGGAGATCTGCTTTGAGTATCACAAAAGAGGGAGATGGCTGTTTCCTGTAGTTTGGAGATAGATGCTGTAATGAGGCTAGGTTCTGGGTAGAGTTGAGGCCTTTCAGCAAACTGTGGCTTTTCCCTGACAGGCTAGATTGTAAGACACTCACAGAGCCCAGCCTGGAGCCATTCTCAGGGTTTATGTTTACTGAATTTCAATTGATTATCAAGGCTGCTGTAGGGAGGGGCAGCCTCTGGCTCCATTTACCCAGTGAAGAACGCCACTCCTGGGTCTGGCAGCCTGGGCTGGGTGACTTTTCCCTGGGTGGAGCTGAGCCTGGAAGTTCAGGTTAGGTTCCTGTGACCTGCGAAGTGGCTCTTGTTTTCTTCCAAGGCTTGAGTTGGAGCTAGCTGCTCAGCCAGGCCTTTGTCAGTATCAAAGATAGAGATCTCTGGAAGTGGGGGGTGAGGGGGAGGAGTGGACTTCCCTCCTCTGCTCCCTGAGAAGGAGAGAGGATGTCAGGCTTCTACTCACACCAGTGTTTTGGTTCCTGGGTCGTCTCTGGTCTGTGAACTGCAGGATGAAGGTGTCTGCTCCTTGTCAGTTCTTGCTGGTGTTGAGTAGAATCTGCTGGCCCACCGCTTCTGGAGCCTTTGTCCTGGACTCTCTGTGTTGCAGGAATGGCGGCTATGGCCACTGCCGCTGCTACTGCTGCCGCAGCTGCAACTGCTGTCAAGTGCTCAGATCTGTCTCCTTGCCTGGATTTTCCCTCTCTGGCCTAAGTCTCTGTCCTTTGATGGTACACTTTGTGTTTTTCTCTGGCTTAGGATTGTTCACTGGAACACTAAAACTGCTTTCTATGTGAGAGCTTGTTTAGCCTCCAGCTTATCCTCCATCATCTTTCCAGAACTCATTGCAAAATTGCAATATGTGGTAAAGCTACCTCTACTACATACAGAATAATCAGACATTTGGAAGTTCTTATCTGTTTTATGGTGATTGTTAGGAAGGGACAAAACAAATAAGTCTGAACACAGAAGACATAAAGAGGATTTTGAAATTTATTATAGTAACCTAACCAACAACTTTAAACTTGCCTCAAGGAACACTTTGAGGCTCAGGCATAGTTGCCTCATATAAAAGTATTAGCTGAACAAATACAACCTTCATGTAATTTGGTTGAAGATTTCAAGATCATTCATCTAACATATTTTCATGCATTTTGATGTCATTTATTTCCTATATTTTGGGATGATTAAAAATTGAAAGCCTGAATTTTGTTGAAATGTTTGGATGAAAATCGATTGATTAACAAAATGCCAATATTGTTTGACTGATTGAGTGTAGTATGAACTAATGAATGTGACAGTGTAATAGCAGGCATGATTTCAAACCTAAACATCTATATTAAAAGTTGAAATTCTCCGTATAAATGTACTTCATTATGCTTAATTTCCAGTGATAGGCACTGGACATATTTGTGATTTCCACAAAGTATTTCCTTGAAGAAGATGTACATTGCTTCTTTAATATTAACAAAATATGCCAACAAACAAAATGCATGAAGTATAAAAGGAGTCAAGGAAGGCTCTCTACCTTTCTCTTTCAGAGAGTGATGCAAAATTTATCCAACATAATTTTGCTTGAAATCAATGTAATTCTTTTTTCAATTTTTTTCTCCATGAGAATGTTGGAATAATTGTTTTTATTATTTTTCTACCTTGAGTCAAAGATAAATTAAAATCTTCTAATATACAATTAGAAGAAATGGTAAGAACTATATTACCTTCATATTTTGAAAATACTTATATTCCATAAGCACATGCTATCCAAATTTTATGGTAGTATATGCTTCTATAAAATCTTTAGGAATCAATTTTACAAATTGGTGCAATAATTAATTACTACTTGCTTTTTCCATAAAATCTTTCATTGTTCATATAAATGCTGTCATGTACATCTTATTTTCTGAAAATATCATTTATTTTTAGACTGTATTGCACATGAATAATTAATACACTGAAAACCTTCCTTTTGCTAATTGGACTGGTTCTTAAGGCATATTTTCTTTTTCTAAATTTTATTTTCTTGAAAAGATCCTGTACATAGGAATTACAGATACATGAGTAAGGCAATGAGTACATTATTAGTTGATCATTGTTACCTCTTCCTTTATGGTTGTCTCACAACTCCTCCATCCCCTACCTCCTACCCTCTTCCCCACTCATTCTTTCCTCTACTCAAAGTGGCAAAGTTCTTCTCCAATATACTCTCCAGTGGGTATCATTGTTGCAATGGGTCATCTTATGTCATTGTTTTGGTGTTTTCAGTGTTTTGTTATTCCCCTTCCCCTTCCTAGATTAGACAAATGTAAATGCAAGATGAAGCTTACCAAAATGAATTAATGTTGCAAAGGGGGGTATATCATAGGGGAAAAACCAACAAAAGAAACAAAAAAATCATATAATATATTTAAAAAACAATAAAAATGGCTATGTATCTTGGAGTATATTTCACTTATCAACATCTTATGTAGATATATGTTCAGTCTTTGATCTTTTAAGCTAATCTAATAAGATTATTGTATATGGATACTAATTAATGCAAATAAGGGAAAACATGGGACAACTTTCTTTGGGACTACCTTACTTCAGCAAATATGATTTCTTCCAAGTCTTCCAATTTCCTAAAAAATTTCTTTTGGAAGCAGAGAATGTCATTTTCTCTATATGTGTACATATATATGTATATGTATGTATGTATATACATACATATACATATATGTATGTACATATCACATTTTCTTGATCCTCTTGATGAGGAGCATCATGTTTTTTATGTAGGGTGAATAGTAGTGTGACAAATATAGATGTGCTGGTAGCTATAGTATGGCCTTGATGTTTTCATTTAAATAAATGCCACAAAGTGGGATTGCCGTGTCAAAGTGGATCTCTATGTGTAGTCTTGACAACAGTGCATGTTGCTTTTCAGAGTTTTTGAGTCAGTTTACACTGTCACCAATAATGCAGTAGGGTTTCCTTTTAGCTCATGGTCTCCAACAACTGTTGTTATTAATTTTCTTGGTGAGGTGGAATGTCAATATTGTTTTAATGTGCCAGTTTTGTTGTTTATGGCAGCAAAGTTGAGCATTTCTTCCTGTATCTATTGGACATTCTTACTTCATCTTCAGAGAAGTCTCTTTTTAAGTCTTAACTCACTTGCTGGTGGGCCGATTGTTTCTTTGAGGATTTGTTTTTGGAGGAATTAATTTTTTTATTCTAATTACAATTTAGATATGAGGCCCTTGTTCGTTTTGTAGCTACTAAAGATGTTCTCCCAATCTCTGGATTTTCTATTGAAAATTTTCTATTGCTAGCTATTTACTTTGCCATGTAGAAGCTCTAGAGTTTTGTCCAATCTCATTCGTTTAACTTCTCTTTTATTTGTTCTGTTTCTGGGTCTATATTACGAACATTTGACCTGTGTCAAGGAGCCCTGGAGTTTCTCCTATTTCTTCCTGTAATGCTTTCTAGGGTCCTGCTTTTCCTTGAAAGTTGTTGGTCCATTTGTAGTTGATTCTGATGGAGGGTGTTATATAGGGTTTAATTTTAGTTTTCTACAATGTTACACAATTTTCCATCAATATTTACTGAAGAAGATGTCTATCTTCCATTCAATATTTTTGGCACCCTTATCGAAGATTAGGTGGCTATAGGTCTGAGGTTTCATTTCTGTTTCTTCAGTTCCATTTCATTGATCTTGTGGCAGTATCATGCTCTTTTGATTATTGTGGCCTTGTCATAGAGTTTGGAGTCTGGTATTGTAATTCCTCCAGCACTGTTTTTTTTTTTTTTTAATTTTATTCTGGTAAGTATTATTTTTTTTATTTTGGATCTTTTATTGTTTTATATGCATTTTTGCATGGATTCTTCTAATCCACTGAAGAATGAGGTTAGATATTGATGGATAGGAAAGTGAATTTGTAGAAAGTCTTTGTTATTATTGCCGTTTTCACGATGTTAATCTTCCAATACAAGAGCATGGGAGATTTTGCCACTTTTTTAGTTCTTCTTTAACTTCCATTTTCAGTTTTTTAAACTTTTAATCATAAAGGTCCTTCACTTCTTTAGCCCTGGATATTTTCTTTTTTCCTATGGCTATTACATAAGGAGCTGTTTTCCTGATTTCAGCTGTGCTATCCTCATTATTGGCATAAAAGAAAACCATTGATTTTTTTAGGGTTAATTTTATACCCAGCTACTTCACCAAAGATTCAACTCAGCTAGAATAACTTGAGAGTGGAGCCAGTGGGTGCTTTAAATACAAGATCATGTCGTCTGCAAAGAGGGAGAATTTTACTTTATCTTTTCCTATTTGGATCCCCTTTATGTTTGCATATTTTCTAATTGCTCTAGCGAGGCCTTCTAATGTAATATAGAAGAGGAGTGGAGCTAGTGGACCTCCCTTTCTTCTAAAAGAGTTTAGAGGAAATGACATTAGCCTTATACCACTAAGTATAATGCTCACTGTAGATTGTCATACACAGCCTTTATTGTATTGAGAAATGTTCCCTGGATTCCTAGTTTTTCCATTGCTTTCGTCAGAAAGGTGAGTTGGATCATGTCAAATGAGATAATCATATGGATCTTATCTTGCTCTTCTTTAACGTATTACATTAATTGATTTCTGTATGGTGATCGAGCTTTGCATCCTTCCCCTTGCCACATAATATTCTGCATAGGGTCAATTCAGACCAAGGAAAGTATCTTTAAAGCCATCAAAGAGAAAAGATCAATCACCTATAAAGGGAAAACAATCAGAATAACTTCAGATTTCTCAGCAGATAAAATTAAGACAAGAAGAGCCTGGAATGATTTATGTCCTACCAAACAGACAAACAACTATCAAGCAACTATACTGTACCCAGAAAAACTCTACTTCATCATGGTGGGTAAAATAAAAACTTTCTGCAAGAAATAAAAATTGAAACAATATATCTCCACCAAACTATCTCTACAAAAAGTAATTATACATGTCCTAAACACAGAAAACCAACAACAGCAAAATAAAGGTCAAGAAAATTCTCCCAAATGGAGAATTCCAGAAGCATAGGAAGAACCCAGATGGCAATGCTCCCAAGAAGGTGAATCACAAGGCAGGAACTACCAAACACTTTTCAGTCCTAGCTTGCAATATTAATGGTTTAAAATCTCCACTTATGTGACATACAGTGTTTAGTTGGGTCATAAAGCAAGAGGCTTCTATCTCTTGCCTTCAAGAGACACACCTTGCCCACAAAAACAAATATATGCTGAAAGTGAAACTCTGGAATTAAATCTACCAAGCAAACAGCCCACATAAAGAGGATGGAGTTGAGATCCTAATATCAGATAAAATAGATTTCAAATTAAAATTAATAGAAGAGATAAGGAAGGTCTCTATATTCTGAATAACGATCACTCCTTCAGGACGAATATTTATTCACCAAAAATGGAGCACAAAATTTTCCCAAGAAACACTGCTTTCCCTAAAATCAAACGTAGCTCCAAAGACATTAATTGCTGAGGACTTTAACAAACCACTGGATAGATCAATGCAGCAAAAAACTCAACAGAGAAAACTAAGACCTAAATAACTGCCTAGATCAACTAGACTTAACAGACAACTACAGACTTTCTCCAGACAGCATCAATATACACGTTTTTCCCAGCAGCAGTTGAAACAGTCTACAAAATAGACCAAATTTAGGTCAAAATGTACACATGTCCAAATTCAGAAATATTTGCCTGTACTTCACACTGACCACAAGGTAATAAAATTATAATTCAACCCCCAAAACGCCAAAAAATTCTATAATATAAGGAGGCTGAACAGCAAACTGTTGAACAACCAGTGGGTCATAGAAGAAATTAGAAAGGAAATCCAAGTGCTCATGATATGTAACAAAAATCAGCATACAAGTCCCAATCTCATTTGGGACACAGAAAAGGAAGTACTCAAAGATAATTTATAACTCTGAGTTCCTACATCATCTAATTGGAGAGATCTGAAACCAATAATTTAACAAGGCACCTGAAACTCCATGAAAAAGAACAACAAACTAAACCCCAATCAAGTAGATGGAAAGAAATAATTGAAATTATCTGAATTATTAAGTGATGTACAGTCCAAAAATCTATATAAAGAATAAACAAAATAGCGTAGTTGTTATGAAAACATAAATAAAATTGACACACCCTTCTCAATCCTTACCAGTCAAACAAGAGAACTCAGTCGTACAAGGAGCTCATAAATGAGAATGGAAACAACATCACACACAAAAAAGGATTCAGAACATTATAAGGCAATAATTCTCAAACCTTTATGCCAATAAGCTTGAGAATCTGGATGAAATGGATGAATTTCTTGCAAATTTTTGTATGCCCAAACTAAACTACAATGACTTAAACCAACTTAACAAACCCATATCAAACTTCAAAATAGGAAAAGAAATTACAGTTCTCCCACTGAAGAGAATCCAGGACTGGATGGATTTACAGCTGAATTCTACAAGGCATTCAAAGCCGAACTCACAGGAGTATGCCACCTCTTCAATGAAATTGAAAGTGAAAGTTTCCTACCAAACCCTTTCTATGAAGCTATCTTAACCCTCATCCCAAAACTAGGCAGGGACTCATTAAAGAAAGAAAACTATTAAGTCAATTACTATCGATGACAATCTCCTCAACAAACATTTGGCCAATCGACTTCAACAACTTATCAAAAAGTGATACACTACTAGCAAACAAGATTCATGTCATGGATGCATTGCTAGTTCAATATGAGCAAATCAGTTAATGTAATTTATCATATCAACAACAGTCAGGATAAGAACCACATGATTATCTCAATGGATGAAGTGAAAGCATTCAATAAGATCTAACACACCTTTATGATGAAAGCTCTGGAAATACTAGGAATTCATGGAACATTCTTCAGTATAACAAAGGCTGTATACAACAAACCTTCAGCCAGCATTATACTTAAAGAAGAATATCTAAAGCCAGTTCATCTAAATTCAGGAAGGAAAGAATGATGTTCACTCTCTCCATTTCTCTTCAATTTAATATTAGACTGCAATAGTAAGAAGACAAAAGGCAAATATAAAAGGGATCCAACGAGGGGAAGATGAAGTTAAACTCTCTTTCTTTAGAGATGGCATGATTTTGTAGTTAAATAATGTGATGGACTCTACTCCCAAGTATTCGACCTGGTTCAAAATTTGGTAAAATAGCAGGATACAAAATTACCCTCAAACATCAATTCCTTTCCTGTATGCCAATGGAGAAAACATATCTGATCAGGAAAATAACATTTCTAATAGCCCCGTGAAAAGAATTATCTAGGAGGAAACTAAATAAGTGAAGGATGTCTAGGATGAAAATATTTTTTAAAAACCTGAAAAAGGAAATTAAAGCAGAACTAAAGAAGTAGAAAAATCTCCCAACCTCTTGGATTGGGAAGATTAGCATTGTGAAAATGGCAATACTGTCAAAGGCTATCTACAAATTCAATGTTATATCTATCAATATCGCAACCTCAATCTTCAAGGAAATAGAAGTTGTAATTCAAAAGTGCGTATGGAACAAGAAAATACCCGATATAACAAGAACAAGGCTTAGCAGAAAGTACATTACTGCAGGAATATCTATGCCAAACTTCAAACTCTACTACAAAGATATAGTAATCAAAACAGCTTGTTACTGATACAAGAACAGACCTAAATACCAATGTAATAGAAGTGAAGACCCAGAAATGATCCCATAGACCTATACCCACCTAAAATTTGATAAACACTGTTTTGAAAATGAACTTTAAAATTTCGGGTGCGGGAGGGAGGGAAGAGTTAGGGACGTGGGGAAGTAAGGGATGGTAGGGAAAAACAAAGGAGGGAAGTAAGAATACTCAAGGAAATGTACTCCTACTTTGCTGATTTAAATGTAACCCCAACCCCACTCTGTACACTGTTTTTACAATAAGAAATTATTAAAAGTTTTAAAGGAATACTGTTTATTTCAAATAACATATGGCACTGCTTTTCCATATAAATATGCCCATGAACATAATCACCTTAAAAAACTATGCTATTTTTAGTTTTGTTATGTGACATACAGATTCTAAGTAGCATTATATCATAGAAACAATGTAAGCCTTATGAGCACCTATCACATAGAAAACCCCCTTGCTATTTGTTGGGAAAGATGGTGTCTCAAGATTAATCTTCATTTTCTTGCTTTGCAATTAGCAACTTTTCATGGATCTGCAAGGTCTTCAGAGCACCTAAATATTTGAGGATATTTACCTGAGTCATTTTCAATTTTCAGATATCTTTCAATATAACCATGAATATTATTATCATCTCCAGACTACAGAAATGTATTTAAGATTATTTTACCAAAAAAAGTAACAGGATTCCTTTGCTAATCCATTTGGAAATATAATTTTAAAGTATTTATCATTGCCTGACCTGCACATGAAATGAATTTGTGTATAGTGAATGCAAACAATGAATAGTTTTTCATTTCCCCGAACAATTCTAGCCAATTTACTATGAATGTATGTGAATTTAAATGTGTAAGTAGACAGATAATTATTCTTAAATATTTGTTGAAGAGGGGCTAGGAAGGTGGCTCAGTGGTAGAGCACTTGCCTTGCATGCCTGAGGCCCTGGGTTTGATTCCTCAGCACCACATAAGCAAAAAGAAAAAAGCCAGAAATGGCTCAGTGGTAGAGTGCTAGCCTTGAGTTGAAGAGCTGAGGGACAATGCCCAGGCCCAGAGTTCAGGCCCCAAGACAGGACCACATCCCCCCCCCCCAAGAAAAAAGAAATTTGTTGAAGACACAAACACCTGCATGTATTTCTGACTTTGGTCAAAATCATCCATTTCAGCTTTGTATGCACATTTTAATGTGAGGAATTATCAATTCAATCATTGAAATATAACCATGCTTTGGTATATGGCAATTCCATTCCAGTGATTTCATTTTGTTCAGTTTTGACCGTGATGAGATGCTTCATTTTGTGTGTACTGTGTATAGTATGAAAAAAAGAATGAGGGTATTTGATAACATTGAAATTTTCTATGGATGTGTATGTTCCACGCAGAAAGATGCGCTGTAGCAATGGTATGACAATTTTCAAACCAAATTATTTTGTCTATGTAATATTCTAATGTACATTAATATTCTAATGTATAAAATGGTGAGAAAAGGCAAATATTGTTTGTAATTCTAATCTGCAATGACAAATTTCACTAGGACATATCCTGAAATTAGGCCACGACCTAAATCCAAATACTTTCAAAGAGAAAAGTTATATAGTTCAGCACCAAACTACATTGGTTGGGGAATAAAGTATGATCCTACTGCTTCAAGTAAATGTCCAATTGTATTACATCTAAATTTTCCAACGTGTGGTATTTTGCTTATTCATTTCAATTTTCATCCACAATAATTTTTTTCGAGTTGAATAAGTATTGGGCAAATAATTCAAGGCACATGTGAGTGAATGTGAGTTAATGTGGTTTCATTGGGGTTAACTGTGTGTCTTTCTGTGCTTGTGTCTATGGCTAACATGTTCTGATCTGAAATTAGGTTGTGAAATCTCAATGAAATATGTGAACATACATTTTACTGACATCAAATACAGTGAAAGCAGGGGTTATACTGTGGGGAAGGGACATACAAAGCAACGAAGAAATAATCTTATAAATGCATTAGAAACAAAAGCATGAAAGAAAAAAAACATTTAAATACATATCTTAGGGTTCATTTTCCTAACATCACCTTATCTGTGGAGGGGAAGGGGAAAAACAAGTCGTTTAAATAAGGATACAGGTGGACCCGTTGCAACAATGAGAAGTACAAGTTGTCATGTCGAAAATGAACTTTACAACTTTGGCAGTGGGGGGGGAGGTTTGGGTGGGGAGGTGGGGAGGCTGGGAAGGGATGGGAAGGGAAAACAAAGGAGGAGGCTACAATGCTAGATAAGAAATGTATTCATGAGAGTTCTGGGAAGATGGTGGAGGAGAAGCTGGAATCTAAACAAGCTCTCACATAGAAAGCAGTTTTAGAGTTCCAGTGAACAGTCCTAAGCCAGAGAATCAAACCAAGTGTGCCATCACAGGACAGAGAGTTAGGCAAAAGAGGGGAAGCCAAGGCAAGGAGACAAATCTGAGCGCTTGCCAACAGCCGCCGCGGTGGCAGCAGCAGTGGCTGCAGCGGCGGCGGCCCGGGCCAAACCTGAGCCACAGAGAGTCCAGGATGAAGGAGCCAGACACAGAGGGCGAGTGGATTCTACTCAACACCAGCAAGAACCAACAAGGAGCGGACATCTTCATCCTGCAGTTTGCAGACCAGAGATGACCTAGGAACCAAGACTTGGCGTGAGTAGAAGCTTGACATCCTCACTCCTTCTCAGGGAGCAGAGGAGGAAGGCCACCCCTCCCCCCCCAGTATCGGAGATCTCCATCTTGGATACCTTCAAAGCTCGGAGGAGCTGCTAGCTCCAACTCAGGCCTTGGAATAAAACGAGTCATTTAGCAGGTCACAAGAACTTAATGGCGAAGTGACTTGCCAGACTCAGCTCCATCCAGGGAAAAGTCACCTAGCTCAGGCGCCACCCATAGGAGTGGCTTTCCCCACTGGGTAACCAGAGCCAGAGGCTGCCCCTCCCTCTAGCAGCCTCCACAATCAATTGAAAAACAGAAACCCTGAGAATGGCTCCAGTCTGGGCTCTGTGAGTTTTTCACAAAATAGCCCCAGGGAAAAGCTACTGTTTGTTGAAAAGCCTCAACTCTACTCAGAACCTAGCCTCATCACTGCATCCACCTCCTTGTGATTCTCAAAGCAGATCTGCTTCCCATTAAAACTAACCTGGGAGGGGGATCTCAAAATCTTGGGTAAAGCAGAGCATTTTTCTGCCTGTTCAAACAAACTGACTTAAGAAACCAATCAAGCCACAGGACCTCAAGCAGACCAGAGACTCCAACAAGAGGCTGGTTACAGACACAAGAGAGATACAGGATTCTTCCCATCCCTCCCAAAAAAAATAAAAAAAAATCAAGAACTTTTCTTCTTCTCCTTCTTCTTCTTCTTCTTCTTCTTCTCCTTCTTCTTCTTCTTCTTCTTCTTCTTCTTCTTCTTCTTCTTCTTCTTCTTCTTCTTCTTTCCTTCTTCTTCTTTACTTCTTCTTCTT